>NC_141049.1:41748862-41966362 GCF_041138505.1 Cibotium barometz
ATTATATGTAAATGTAAATGCGTATATATATATATATATATACATACATACATACATACATACACACACACACACACTACACATATATACATATATACATACAATACATACATATATACATATATACATACATATATATATATATATACATACATACATATACATACATATATATTATATACATATATACATACATATATATATATATATATATATATATATATATATATATATATATACATACATACATATACATACATATATATATATGTATGTATATATATATATATATATATATATATATATATATATATATATATGTATATATGTATATATGTATGTATTGTATGTATGTATGTATGTATATATATGTATGTATATATGTATATATGTATATATGTATGTATTGTATGTATGTATATGTATATATATATATATATATATATATATATATATATATATATATAGTTGGGTCTCCTCCGGAGCTGCGACTAGGTGGTCCGGAGCCACGTAAGTGCTGGGTCTAGACATCGACACTTTTGGTGGCGATCCTGCTAGGGAACGGCACACCAGGTAGGGAGTAAAAACATATAGGCTAGGATAGGTTAAGTCTTGCACGGTCAATAGGAAAGCACACACTAACTAGGGTTGGGAATGCTAGCAAGAGAGGCATAAGAGCACACCGGAGCAAGAATGGATAACAAAGGAAGCTCAAACAGGGGAATGCTAGCAAGAGAGGCATAAGAGCACAATGGAGCAAGAATGGATAACAAAGGAAGCTCAAACAGGGAAATGCGGTACCGCAGTGTAGACAAGCTGAAGCTGTAGAACAAGAAGCACCACTGCACCATCCTCTATGCTGACCAAGAAGATTAGAAAATGGAATTCCATAGCAGCAAGAAAGATTAATTCTGGAACAACAGAGAAATTAGTAAGAAAATCATCAAGAACCGGACAGGAATCCATAGCAGCAGGAAAGACCGATTCCGGAACCATTAAGGAATTAGGAAGAAGATTGTCCAGACAGGAGGTTGGAACCTCAAGAAGGGGAAGAGCTAGTAGTTGGGGACATGATGTCTCTCAAATACCCAAAATTCAAAGGCAAGAGTGAGGAGGATCCAGACACTCACATCTTTTCCTTCTTTGAAACCACGTTCCAGGAAAACAGAGCTCCATTGGTGAGGCAAAAGATGAAATACTTTGCCACAACATTGGGTGGCAAAGCCACCAGCAGCAGCAACAGCTGGTATGCCCCCCAATATGGTTTGAAACACTTCCAGACATTTGAAGAGATGAAGAAAGCTTTCCTAAAAATATTGAGGAAAGACAAGAAGACCATAACGGAGGTACTAGAAAAACTACAGAGGATGACACAGAAAAAGAGGCCAACATAAGACTATGTGGCCGAATTCAAAGCAATGCTGATGCACCTAGACCAGCCCACCAACCGTCCCACCCCAACCACACTGAGAGGAGCCAGTGGTTTGTGAGAGGATTGAGGGGAAAATCCAAACTACAATAGCCTCATATGACCTAGAAGCCCTGACCTTCGAATAAGTGGTGTGGCAGGAGCTGCCTGAGTCTTGAAGCAAACTAACAAAGATTCTAGAAAAAAAAAGGACAAGAGGAAGAAACCTCATAATCTAATTATGGAGAAGGTACCTCGGACTCATAATCCAGTCAGGAGTCGGTTGTCGAAGAGCAGAGGCCTTAGAAAAAGAAAGGTAGGAAAGCAAGCAGAGAAGGTCCAAGAAGAACTAAGGGCCACCCTAGCCAAGATTGCTGAAGGACATGCATGATTCAGATTGAGTGTTTGGTGCACGAGGTGCAACAATCAAGGGCACACAAAGGAGGAGTGCCAGTTAAGAGGCACGCAACAAGTGTGCATAATCTATGGAAGTAATCTATGGAAGGGACAATCACTGTACAGAGACATGTTGCTATAACATACGGAACAGGAACCCAAGCGTGGTTGAAAGGCAGCAGTAGCAAGCCCCCACTGTTAACCAAGTCACCACAAGACCTCAAATCAATAGACCATACAGAAGAGGAGGTGGAAGATATGGGGGAAGTGGAAGATTCGGTCCAAGAGGGGCCTATTTCTATTGCAGCAAATGGCCTGGGACACAGGTAGAATGACTACATATTTCAGCACCATTAGTAGGAACTGCAGGAAACAAGGCAAACACAACAAGAAATGATGCAGCTCTGTGAATATGGTAAAAATAGACCATAGAGAAGGAAGGACAAAGCCACTAGAAGTGATGGCCGTGACAAGATCACAAGGACTTGGCAAGATGCCGATGGGCAAGAATGCTGAACTAGAACAGGGATAGAGGTCAGAGCAGTGGGCAGGACAATAGAAAGTCCGACTAGATCACCAAATTAGTGCAAGACGCATAAGGAATGATGAGAACAATAAAGGAAAGCTTGGAATCTGAAGGAAATTCGAACAAGATAAGCCTGATCAAGAAGAAAGAGGAGATTGCAGCAGGGAAGAAATTGCTCTGCAACAAAAGAGCAACTAGAGAAATGACACAAAAATGCCAACTGGAGCCAATTACAGCCCAGAGTAGCAGAAGTGTCGCAAAGGAAAGAAGAAAAAGAAAATATGGAGAACACCCAGAATGGAAAACTCACAAGGGGAAGTCAGGAATGAGGGAAAGAAGCAAATCAAGAAGAAGAAAGAACATGTGGAGAGAGCCCACTAGCAAGGAGGAAGGCATCAGTTCTAGAAAGGAGTATGACTTATGGGAGGATCTCAGCAAGATAAAATTGAATATCACTCCAAATCAAATGCTGAACCTAGTTCCCAACTATAGAGAAGTTGTTGCAGTCCATAAAACCAAGTGAAAAGTTGGCACAAATGCATTTTTAGGAACCAAAAAATGTGCTGGTAGGAATGTGGAAACTGTTCAAGATTGTGACACATCTGTTTTGGAAGTAACTATCAGGATCAAGGGTGAGACAGTAACAAGAGTCATTTTGGACGGTGGGTCAAGGGTAAACATAATATTAGATATCCCAGCTAAAACGCTAGGGCTAAAAGCCCGCTCTGTTCCAGATTCGCATGGCTGACCATAGAAGGGTCTGACCTATCGGGATAATCAAGGGAGAACAGATAGAGATGGCAGGATGTAGCTTCACTGCTATGTTCATTTCTCAAGGTGACTAAGATAGCAGGTGCATATCCCATGCTCCTAGGAAGTCCTTTGGCTCCGAAGAAGTAGAAGAATAAAGCATAACTGGGAAACAGACAAGATCACCATCAGAAAGAGGCAAAAATAAAGCTGCATCTTGGTGGCAAGAAGAGACGGGCTCTAAGCTCAGGAAACCAACCAATGCATGCAGAAGGCTTGAACTACCTAGAAGGGGTAGAAGATGATGAAGAAGAGCATATCTTGAAGAAAAATCCAGATCTGCTTTCCTTGTTTGAAGTAAACATAGAAAGAATTGTCCTCTAAAGGTATGACCCAGAGGTTGTAGTAGCCCATCTTGAAGTGATAGTCAATAAGGAAAGTGAGTGTGAGGAGGAATAGGATGCTTAGGGTGATGTGGAAAAGCTACAGGAAGAATAGGAAAAATCCATGGTGTCTCTAAAATAGGAAGAAGCTGAGCTCAGGAAAAGAAATATCAGGGTGTAGGAAGATGAGCTTGAGGAGGTGAATCTTGGGTATGATCAGGAACCCAAAACAACCAGGAATTCAGAGGGAGGCTCCTTGAACTACTGAAATCCTATAAGGATGTCTTTGCTTGGAACTATTCTGACATGAAAGGAATTGACCCTAGTTTCTATCACCACAAAATTACTTGAAGGAAGATGTAACTCCTATAAGACAGAGCAGATACAGGATGAACCCAAACTACACCAAGCACATAAAAGAAGAGCTTGACAAATTACTAAAAGTAGGGTTCATTTATCCTTTGGATTAGGCAGAATGGCTATCACCGATAATCATTGTTCCAAAAAAGAATGGGAAGCTGAGGGTGTGCATTGACTACCGCAAGTTGAATGCTTCCACTATATCCAACCCATTTCCACTGCCTTTCATCGATTCCTTGTTGGATGTAGTAGCGGGACATGAAACACATTCTTTCCTGGATGGATTTAGTGGGTAAAATCAAGTGCGAATGGCCCAGGAAGATAAAGAAAAGACTACCTTCATAACAGAATGGGGAGTCTTCGCCTCCAATGTAATGACATTCGGGATGAAAAATGCTCCTGCTACATTCCAGAGGATGGTGCAGGAAATATTATATGAATATCTAACCACCTTCTTGAGGGTGTTTCAGCGTGTTCGGGAAGAAAGAAGAACACATTACACACCTCACAATTTTCCTGGAAAAGTGCAGGAGGGCAAGACTGAATCCATCCAAATGTGCCTTCGTTGTGTAACCATTGGATCTCTCTTGGGACACATAGTGTCTACAGAAGGACTAGTGGTGGATCCGGACAAGGTTGCGCGATCATTATAAAGCTGCAACCTCCCAAAAATGCCAAAGAGCTTGCAAGATTCCTAGGGCTAATCAAGTGGCATAGTAGGTTCATGAGGTTCCTAGCTAATGTGGCAGTGCCCTTATACAACCTAATGAGATGAAGGATGCGGAATGTATGGTCCGGGTCCTGTCAAGAGACATTCCAGAATCTAAAGAGGATATTGTCAGCCACACCCATCCTGCAGCAGCAGCCCAACTATGACTTGGTGTTCCATGTGTTTATTGACACCTTGGATGTGGCCATTGGTAGTGCCCTAATGCAAGAAGCACAGGAGGGATGGTATAGACCATTGTACTATGAATTGGTGTTCCATGTGTTTATTGACACCTTGGATGTGGCCATTGGTAGTGCCCTAATGCAGGAAGCACAGGAGGGATGGTATAGACCATTGTACTATGAATTGTTGTTCCATGTGTTTGTCGACACCTTGGATGTGGCCATTGACAGTGCCCTGATGCAGGAAGCACAGGAGGGATGGTACAGACCAGTGTACTATGAATTGTTGTTCCATGTGTTTGTCGACACCTCGGATGTGGCCATTGGCAGTGCCCTGGATAATGCAGGAAGCACAGGAGGGATGGTACAGACTAGTGTACTATGACTTGGTGTTCCATGTGTTTGTCAACACCTTGGATCAACACCTTGGATGTGGCCATTGGTAGTGCCTTGATGCAGGAAGCATAGGAGGGATGGTATAGACCAGTGTACTCTGCAAGTAGAATATGCAAGCAGAAGATTATCTAGACCAAAAAATAATTACTCCACCATAGAGAAAGAGTCACTAGGAATGATCTGCTCCATCAAGAAGTTCAGGCACATGTAGATCATAAAGCTCTCCTATACTTAATAAACAAACTAGATCTGGCAGGGAAGTTGTCCAGATAGATGCTCTTATTGTAGGAATTTGAGTTCAACATAAGGCACGCCCCCGAGAGAACAAACATGCAGTGGGCAAACTTCTTGTCATTACGACTGGAAATAGGAGAAGAACCAAATGGGGTGGAATACAATTTTCGTATCTCTATGTCAACCTCATAGAAAAATCCATAAAGGAAAGTGTGGGTTTATTTCATAAAGGAGAAAAGTGAGGTGTTTGCTCACTTTTAGAGACTTAAACCCTTGGTTGAGAAGTAAAAAGGTATGCAAATCAAAGATGAGATGGTGGGGGAGAATATTTCTCTAATGAGTTTAGTGATTTCTTGAGAAAGTAAGGAATCAAGAGATAATTCACATACAGGCACACTGCATTATAAAATGGTGTCACAGAAAGGAAAAATAGGCAGTTATAAAAGTGGCACATGCCTTGATATCTAAAAATAATATGCCATATTATTTTTGGGTAAAATCAACAACAATTGTTTACATTATGAACAAGACCCCCACTATAGTTGTTCATGATATGACACCTGAACAAAAGTTCACAGGCATAAAACCAGATGTGTCTCACTTGAAAATGTTTGGATGTATTATATATGTGTATATTCTCAATGAAGTGAGAACAAAGTTGGATCCAAAGGCATATAAATACATCTTCATTGGTTATGATTTAGAGTAGAAAGGTTATAGGTGTTATAACCCTACCACTCGTGAGATGGGAGTAAGCAGAGATGTTACCTTTAATAAAATAAGTAGCTAGTATACACCAATGAAGGTAACAAAAGATGTAGATATATGAAATAATGATGTTTCCCCACATGTAGAGTAGTAATCACAGGTGCTTAGTGGACCTAGAGAGTCCTCTAGCACTGGAACTAGATCCAGTATTAGTCCATGGTCAAGCAGGTTGAGGACAGATGTAGGTACACATATATCATGTAAAGGGAAGGAAAAGGTATTTTAACCTTTTGTGTCTGATCTGTTTAGTAGGTCACACATATGTGGATGGTGACTCTAGTAGCTCCAAGCAAATCCGTAATAAGGAGCTTGGCATTACTCTAAGTGCAAGGAGAACCAGGGTTGTTTTGAGGACACCTGGTAGTGATCCAAGTGTCCATAGGACTACGAGGGTTAGATACCCTATTAACAAGTTGAGATATGGTGCCCATCATTATGCTTGCATGGTTAAAGCAATACAAAAATTGGAGCCCACTTGTTTTAACTAGACACTTAAAAATAAAAATAAATAAATAAATACCATTAGATAAGGAGATGATAGCATTGGATGCAAATGCAACATGGAAATTATTGCCTTTACCTAAGGAAAAGAAGGCAATTGGATGTAAGTGGGTATATAAGGTTAAGCATAAATCGGATGGATCAATGAGTAGGTATAAGGTAAGAATGCATAAATCAGATGGATCAATGAGTAGGTATAAGGTAAGAATGGCCAAGGGTTATGCATAGACCTATGGCATTTACTATGAGGAGACATTTAGCCTGGTTGTAAGAATGGATGCAAATGCAAACAGGAAAATTATTACCTTTGCCTAAGGAAAAGAAGGCAATTAGATGTAAGTGGGTATATAAGGTCAAGCATAACTCGAATGGATCAATGATGAGTAGGTATAAGGCAAGGATGGTTGCCAAGGGTTATGCATAGACCTATGGCATTTACTATGAGGAGACATTTACCCTAGTTGTAAGAATGGCAATCGTGAGAGCTATCATTGCCATGGCTATGTAGCGAAGGGTTGGTCTTTATGTCAAATGGATGTTAAGAATGGAAATCATGAGAGCTATCATTGCCATGGTTGGTCTTTATGACATATAGATGTTAATAATGATTTCTTACATGGTGATTTGCAAGAAGAAGTATACATGATGCACCCACCGGGTTATAAGAGTGTGCACACCCACATTTTGTGTGCAGGTTATGCAAAGCCTTGTGTGGCTTGAAGCATGCATCTAGAGCGTGGTCAAATAAGATTGGGGTAAGTACCTTGTTACCATTGGATTTTATATATCCAATGTAGATTTTTCAATTTATGTGAAAAAGATAGATAGAGGGATCATGCTATTAGTTATTTATGTGGATGACTTGATTATCATTGGTGATAATGATGCTAACATACATGATGTTAGGAGGCTTTTGAAGAAAAAGTTTGAGATGAAGTATTTAGGTGAGCTACAATATTTCTTGGGAATAGAGATGGTGAAATCACCTGATGGTATTTTATTATTACAATAGTAGTATGGCTTGGACATGTTGTATTTCTTAGACATAGAGGTGGTTAGATCACCTAATGCTATTTTATTATTATAGGGATAGTATGGCTTGGACATATTATACAAGTATGGTATGATGGGCTGTAAGTCTATTTCGGTACCATTAGAGTAGAACACATTTCCATAGATACATGTGAGAGATTTTGGAGGACCCCACTATGTACAAGCACATAGTGGGTAGTTTGATCTACATGACCATTAGTAGGCCAGATTTGAGCTATGCAGTCATACTGAAGAGATTATTGGGTTGTTGTTGTAGAGGCCTTAGTGTTGCTGAATTGATGATTAACCTTTCTTACGTGTGGAAATGAATAGGGCTTGTGAAGTATAAGAGCCTTGGAAGATTTTTGAGATAACTACATGATGTAGCAGTACAAATTGGTTGTCTATGTTGAAATTAGTGAAGCCAAGAGTAAGTGCATATGCATGTGCACATGTATAAACAAATAAGAGTGCCTAATGCATGTACTTGAAAAATGCAAGTGTCTATATGCTGCATAGTAAAATGAACAACATGTTGTGCAAGAAGAGCAATTGAGGGGTAATCCAGGCGATGGGTCATATCTTGTGCCAAGAAGATCCCCCCATCCAAAATTTACCAGTATGGCTTCTGATGTTGAGGCTTCTAGTCCTAAAGATAAAAGTGCATAGTGAGTATTGTGTGATATATATATATGTATATGTATAAATTTTTGAATAGTTGAGTATAACATGCATATATGTACACGGAAATGCCATGCATGACATTGTGTTTGAAGACTATGCCCTTGACTAGAAAATCTTAGGTGACATTAGACTCTTATGCCAACACATAGATTGGCAACACCTCTAGTATGCGAGAAGATTTAGTAGATGCAATCATGGAAAGACTATGCTAGTGATTAGAAAATCAACTAGTGCTGACTTGATGCATGTGCGAGACTATGCCAATGGTCGGAAAACCAACTTATGACTAAACTTGAACTCTTAGGCTCACCACTTTTAGGTAGGTGACTTCAATTTACAAGAACTTATTTGGTAGCATGTTGCCAATGTAAATGCCTCAATTCCAAAGAGTATTGGGTTCTTCGGAAAGCTTTGTATTAAGGCCAAAATTATGTATCCACCATAGTCTCAAAGTCACAAAGCATATACCCAGGTAGAAATCTGAGTTGGTGGAAATAGAAAGCTACCACATCCTCATTTGTGTTGAGATATCGAGCTCATCTCTAGTGAGGCGGTGGACATTGATGACCCGCCTGGGGAATAGGCCCCACACTTACACCACTGGCATGGTTGGTGAGATCATGGGGGTGATATGCGGCTAGTGGGATGACAGGCTGTGTGACAGCCATTCTAGAGACTGGCATAGTTATAGCGCCAGCTCATTTAGTTGGGTTCACACTATAGAGAACCCTAGTATGTATTTGGTTGAGTACCTTTTCATATGGTGTGTTGAGTGGTGTGTGAAGAAGTAGAAGATTTTCAGCCTCTCACCTTGTGTGTTCTCTTTTTAGGGTTTTGTGAGTGTGTGTGTGTACTTGCAAGAGCTCAAGCTCTCTTCTTCCCTGCATCTTTTCATGGTATCAGAGCCTGGTTCATGCTAAGGGAGGCTGATCTGCAAGCAAGAGAAGCACAGGAAGCGGTACGAGGGTAAGAGCTTCATCTACTCTTCCCTATTTGTGTTGGCGACTACACCCTTGTCGAGAGCTCTACGGGAGGCACTAGCAAACGATCTCTGATTGAGGAGCTTTCTTCGCGGGAATAAAGCTATAGGGAAACTATATTATCCTATCGGACTCCATTTTTTAGGTTGAAAACGCGTTTCGAGAGCGTTAGGACCTCTGTTTTTCAAAAAGTAGGCGATTTTGAGCACTGCGGGTAAGTCATTGATTCTATGCAGAACTCTGTGTTAAGAACTGCAGGAAGACAGATTGGTTGTGCAGACATTGTGTGTGCTGCAAAGAGGTCAAACAGTTCCCATTGGGTGTATGTATGCACATTGAGGTCACTGGGGTTGTGACATTTGAGTGTAGTACAGTACCGCTACAGAAAATATAGCAGTTTGTGCAGGACAAACTAGAGTGCTGTTTTTTGGCAAATTTGTGTGTCTGGCAAGATGTCAAATGATGGTATAAACCAGATCGTTGTTGAGAGAAGCTTGACAAGAACAACTTCCATGCTTGGAGGTTTAGGTTGACAAATTTCCTGATGGAAAAGTATTGAGATATCAAGCTCATCTAGTGAGGTGGTGGACACTAATGACCCGCCTGGGGGATAGGCCCCACACTTACACCACTGGCATGGTTGGTGAGATCATGAGTGATATGCGGCCGGTGGGATGACAGGCTGTGTGACAGCCATTCTAGAGACTGGCATAGTTATAGCGCCAGCTCATTTACTTGGGTTCACACTATAGAGAACCCTAGTATGTATTTTGGTTGAGTACCTTTTCATAAGTGTGTACTCTTATCTTTGTATATGGTGTGTTGAGTGAAGAAGAAGAAGATTTTCAGCCTCTCACCTTGTGTGTTCTCTATTAGGGTTTTGTGAGTGTGTGTGTGCTTGCAAGAGCTCAAGCTCTCTTCTCCCCTGCATCTTTTCATGGTATCAGAGCTTGGTTCATGCTAAGGGCTGAGCTGCAAGCAAGAGAAGCATAGGAAGCGATACAAGGGTAAGAGCTTCAACTACTCTTCCCTATTTGTGTTGGCGACTACACCCTTGTCGGGAGCTCTACGGGAGGCACTAGTGGGGCAAACGATCTCTGATTGAGGAGCTTTCTTCACGGGAGTAAAGTTATAGGGCAACTATACTGTCCTATTTATCGGACAACATTTTTTGGGTCAAAAACGCAATTCGGGCGCGTCTGGACCTCCGTTTTTCAAAAAGCAAGCGATTTTGAACACTGCGGGTAAGTCATCGATTCTCTGCAGAACTCAATTTTAAGAACTGCAGGAAGACAGATTGGCTGTGCAGACACTATGTGTGCTGCAAGGAGGTCAACAGTTGCCATTGGCTGTATGTATGCACATTGAGGTCACTAGTTGCGACATTTGAGTGTATTACAGTACCGCTGCAGAAAATACAGCAGTTTGTGCAGGACAAACTAGAGTGCTATTTCTGGTAAATTTGTGTCTGGCAAGATGTCAATGATGGCATAAACCAGATTGTTGCTGAGAAGCTTGATAAGAACAACTTCCATGCTTGGAGGTTCAGGTTGACGAATTTCCTGATGGGGAAGGGTTATTGGGACTACATAGAAGGTGAGCATGAAGAGGCACCGGAGATACCGGAGATCAATCCGACTGCTGCAGAATTGTTGCAGATATAGACATTTGGCATAAAAGAATTAGACATGTGAATGTGCAGAGAATGAAGTCTATGCAGACTAAAGAAATTGTGATAGGGCTGCCAAAGTTTAAAGTTGAAGGTATGCAAAAAATATGTGAAGCATGCCAATTTGGAAAGCAAACAAAGCATGTATTTCCACGTAACAGATATGTGAGTAGAAATGCACTAGATGTTGTGCATTTCACCTCCATCTCACGCCTATTTATTGGTCTTGAAGCGTCATGTACTTTGATACCTCGCCATAGTGTCTCAAGCTCCTCAATCAAAGGCTCGAGGTACACATCCATGTTTGCCACCTTATACTTGCTTTTTGGTACAAGGAGAGCAAGCATGATATGACCTTTCTTGATTGCCACCCATGGAGGGAGGTTGTAATTCACCAATACAGTAGGCCAAGTAGACCATATTATGGACTTGAAGCCAAATGGGTTAACACCATCCATGCCCAAGCCAAGACGTAAGTGACGAGGCTCATCTTTAAACTTTGGCCATTGATGCTTCACATGTTGCCATGCCGGTGAATCCTTATGATGCCATCGGTCGAGCGATGAGTAGCATGCCACATCATGAGTTCTGTAATCCCCTTACATTTAGACATGTGTTGGATGCAAGGAATGATAGGGAAGTGTCTCAAAACCTTTCAGGGAGCTTTATCTCCTTGCAAATCATCCATATAGCGGCTCTCCCCACATTGTAGACATTGTGTTGGATCTTTATTAGCTACTCTAAATAGCATGTAATCATTGGGACATGCATGTTTTTTTGTGTAATCCATACCTAGCATAGAGAGCATTTTACGTCACCCATCTTGTGAGTTTGGTAATAGATTTTGAGAGGGGGAAGAATCTTCTTGAGAAGCCTACAACATAGGCTAAGAAATCATATGTCAAAATATTAGCAAGGAGAGTATATAGAACATGAAATATTTTCAATAGAATGAGGCAGTCTGACCGAAGAAGACTTGTGACACTTGCATCACTCCATCCATAAGTTGTTTGCAAGTTCAATAGCTCCAAGTTTGCTCGTAGTGTGGAGTACGAACATCCCTCATACAAAGGTGTGCTTGCCTCTCTATGCAAGGTTTCCTCGTCTTATGACATTGAAGCTTGCTCACTATCATCTATGACCTCCCATTCAAACTAGTCATTCACCATGTAATCCACGATGAGTTTCTCTTCCTCCTCATGTGGCAATGGTGGAGGCACCTCATTCATTGGTTGGGGAAGATGAGTCTCAGCCATGCTTTCCATATGAAGCCTTGCCACCTTTTGCACTCTACTCGATGTCATTAAATGGTGTGGCATGTTACCTAGAACGCTCCTATGGTTCTCCTCCACATCATCATCCGCACTTGGTCGTGCCATTGCCTCATGAAGACCATATGTTCGAACATGCCCAATTGGTCGTGCCATCGCCTCATGAAGACCATATGTTCGAACATGCCCAATTGTTATATAACATTTTGTATATATTGGCCCTTTCATCGATCACACACACATCGAAATTTTTCTCTCAACCATGCCTCGGATCCAGCTTCCGGCCCTTGATGATCCATGTCAGACATCTTTAACTTGGCCAAAACTGATTTAGGGTTCATACAAAACTGATTTAGGGTTCATACAAAACACACAACAATATCCAGTACAACAATATCTAGTACAACAAAAATAAAATTTACCCAGGTTTTTTACTGCCACAACAACGTTTTTTCATTGGTGAGCAGTGCAAATCCATTGCCCAGCAGTAAAATTTCATTGCTCATTCACCACCGACGCTAGCAGAGCAAACATACGCTGCTAACCAGTGATGCTAGCAGCAAGCAAAATTTCGATGCTCAGCAGCACAGTGACCTGCAAAACTCTGACTCACGCCTAAATCATCGTCGAACAGGTGTCAATATTTACCTACTTTTCTATTGCTGTAGATGCACAGCCTATGCCTGTAGCCCAAGTTTTTCTCCCACCTCAACTCAATCAAGTCTCCCTCTCCAAGGTAAACACTTCTTGCTTTCTTTCCTCTTTCATGGTTTCATGTCTTCTTCCAAGCTTTTCTGAAAAGCTTGGAAATAGTTTTATGTGAGCTTCTCTCCCTTCCCCTTCCCCTTCCCCTCTCTCCTTTTCTCCCTTCCCCTCTCTTTCCCGAACCCCAACCTAATGCATAGAGCTCTAATAGAGAGCTTTGATGGGAGAGCTCTCCATCAAAGCTTTCTAAGCATTCTATGCATTATAGGGTTTAGGCATAACATAAACTAGTTTAGGCATTATAGGGTTTAGGCATAACATAAACTAGTTTTTCCATTCACTTATGAAAGAAGAGTAGGGTTTAGGGTACTCACCTCTTTTTTCTCATTTTCTTCTTGCTTACTAATGTGTTATGAGTGAGGACTAACTTTTTTATTTATTATGTTTCTTTTTTATAGGATTATTCAAGTGAGCAAGGTTTCGGGCATAGCCTCTCATACGGTAAGCCCTCTTGCTTCATTTGCACTTCTTGTCTTTGTGTTTTTGTACCCTTGGGTGCCGGGGATTAGGGTTAGGTCAATAGGCAATAGGCTTCTTTATGCATAGCCCTTTTATACATAGCCCTTTTATACATAGCCCTCTTTATGCATAGGGCTATGCATAGCCTTATGCATAGGCTATGCATAAGGCCTATGCATAGCCCTCTTATGTATAGGGTATGCATAAGGCTTATGCATAGACCTCTTACGCAATAGGACTAGGCTATGCATAGGGCTTATGCATAGCCCTCTTATGCAATAGGGCTTATGCATAGCCTTATGCATAGGTTATGCATAAGCCCTATGTATAGCCCTCTTATGCAATAGGGCTAGGCTATGCATAGGGCTCATGCATAGCCCTCTTATGCAATAAGGCTTATGCACAAGCCTTATGCATAGGGCTTATGCTGCATAGCCTTATGCATAGGGCTTATATATAGCCTTATGCATAGGGTATGCATAAGCCCTATGCATAAACCCTATGCATAGGGTATGCATAAGCCCTATGCATAACCCTCTTATGCAATAGGGCTAGGGTATGCATAGCCCTCTTATGCAATAGGCCATATGCATAGCCCTCTTATGCAATAGGACCTATGCATAGGCTATGCATAGTCCTCTTATGCAATAGGCCGTATGCATAGCCCTCTTAAGCAATAGCCCTATGCGTATCCCTCTTATGCAATAGGGCGTATGTATATGGCTTATGGATAGCCCTCTTATGCATAGGCCGTATTAACTAATGAACTAATGTTTTGATTTATTATGATAATCTTTGTAGGTCTATTTAGCAAACAACCTCCAAGGGCATAGGCCACACATATGGTTCATACGGATTCAGCTCTAATAGAGATAAGCCCTCTTTGTTTATGCTTCTTCTCTTTGTGTTTTTGCACCCTTGGGTGTCGGGGATTAGGTTTAGGTCAAGATCCTATAGGCGTATGCATAGGCCATATGTTGTATACATACGGCGGCTGATGCATACATAAGGCTTATGCATATACGACCTATGCATACGACATATGGCCTATGCATAAGGCCTATGCATATGCATAGGCCTTATGCATACCCTATGCATACGGCATACGGCCTATGCATAGGCCTTATGCATACGGCATATGGTCTACGCATAGGTCATATGCATAGGCCTTATGCATACGACCTATGTATACGGCATACGACCTACATATAGGCCGTACGCATAGGCCTTATGCATACGCATACGGCCTATGCATATGGCATACGGCCTATGCATACGGTCGTACGCATACAGCCTATGCGTATGGCCTATGCATACGGCTTATGCATAAGGCCTACGCATAGACCTATGTATACAAAATACGGCCTATGCATACACTATGGTTTATATAGAGATATGGGGCATTGTTATATGCCATCTAGAATGCTGCTTATGTCAGGTTAGGAGTGGTTATCCGCCACCGCGAGTAGGTGGTTATAGTGGAGGGGGAGCCCTCGATCTTCTCACTATCCTTCTCTTACAAGAGAGGAGTTACCTTTTGCTTTAATAGTGAGGAACGTGTGGAAAGTCCTTAGAAGCTACCATCCGGAAGGGGCATTGTCCACCCTGCTTGTATAAGTAGTATTGTAGGAGGTCGTACAATGTCCTAATATCATAGGTTGTATTTTTTGTCTAAGTTTGTGTTGTTGTTTTCTCTTGGTTGGCTTGACATTGTCGAGGTAAGTGGCCTTATTCATTCAACATCATGTTTATTTCACCCGTGGGTGCCGAGTTTAGGAAATGGACTTATGCATAGAGATATGGGGCATTGTTACATGCCATCTAGAATGCTGCTTATGTCAAGTTAGGAGTGGTTATCCATGTGTAGGTGGCTATAGTGGAGGGGGCACCTTCGATCCTCACTATTCTTCTCTTGTAAAAGAGGAGTTTCCTTTGGCTTTAATAGTGGGAAGCGTGTGGAAAGTCCTCAGAAGCTATCATCCGAAAGGGGCACCGTCCACCTTGCTTGTCTAAGCAGGGTTGTAGGAGGTCTTTCTAATGTTCTAATATCACATGTTGATTCTTTGTCTAAGCTTTAAGCATGTCTTGGGTTAGAGCAATTGTGTTTTATTGCCTATGCATGTATGTAGCAGCAATGTTGATCGACCCGTCTCACATAAGATCCCGATGTGCCCAATTTGCTGTCTATTATAAATGAACAATATGGGCAGCAAGCTTGGTGGCAGTTTACACAGACACATGTATGGTTCCATTAAACCTTTTCACATACACAAAGTTAATCTTTTATGCATTCTATTTGTCTTATATTTTAATCTTATATGCAGGCGAGCTTACAGGGCGGGCCAGTCGATGCCATGGGGGTAGACTACCCCACTTGGCTAGTCAACATCATGGGGGTAATCTACCCCACTTGCTCAGTTGGGGCAGACCACGCCTTTGATAGGCATAGGGTCGAGTGGCGTGGGCCCATCACGATATAGTTATAATGAGCCTACACCACCTTCCTCTACTAGACCCACCCCCGCTCCCTCATGTCTATCTTCACCACACGATGACAACGTAGTAGGGAGTATGGGGGGGTAGTAGATGTGCTAGCACAGGGGGGAGCAGGCTGCTTTTGCTTTGGCAAAAGCAGCACTAGGTCTCCCGATGCGTCTCCCCAACAGGGTTCTTCATCTACACATTATGAGCTAGCCCCCAAGAGACCCATTCCACCATTCGATCCATGCCTCCTACCATACATCATGGATGCGGATGGTGCCCTCGTGTGCACAAGGAAAGCAAGTCATGAATCGTATGCATGTACTTGCGAACCTGGAGTTCGTGAACTCCTTCAAAAAATGGAAAGCACAAGATGAACTTTCTAAGCAATATGTTATAGATGTGCTTAAGTCGTAGTTCCCCATGCCACATGCGAGTCTTTGTTTCTCTGAGGAGTGGATGAAGTGGCGCATCAAAGCTTTTGCTCTCTAATTGGAGAGAAAATATCAAGAGAGTAACAAAGAATAATTTGGAGAAGCCTAGCATGTGTACGGCTATGGAGTGGAGTGGAGGCACACACGCAGTTTTGTGAGAAAGCACACAGGTGCTTTTCAACAACAAGTGGCGGTGGCGAGTGCTTCCCGACTACGAAAGCGAGGGGATTTGCACTTTAGCTCCGGTGGAAAATCCTCCTTTCTTGCTCGTTTCGTAAGTATCATTCCTTCCCTTGTTTCATTTCGTTTTGTACTATATTGTTTTCTTGAAATAATTATATATTTTCTTAATTGTTTTTTGTAGAGGGAGGTTGTTGGGCGTGATCCAACAAAGGAGGAATATGACTATGGGTATAGAGCCCCTCGTCCACAATTGTGGGCGTGGATGCGTACACAAGGTGTATGCTTGGATGAGTCCGTTTTCGGGGACTCGATCTCATGAGGTAATGTGTTACCTAAACCATTCTCTTTTCTACGTCTTATTGTATTTTAATGCTCTTGCTTACCTTACGCTTGATGGCATGTATGTAGGATGAAGGGGAAGAAGAAGAGGAGGATCCAGATAATCAGCGTGAAAAGCAAGTGAAGAGGACAAGGAATCGGATGATAAGATTAGTCGGAATCCGATGAGGATTCGAGTTAGACACCTCTTCATTGTAAAAACTTTATGTATGTATGGCCAAAGGCCCAACAATTTCTGAAATATAGTAACTTTTTGGACTCAATTGCATTCTCCACAATGTATGTGTTTCTTATATTTGTGTTTGTGTTATAAATCTGAAACCGTGACTCTGTTTTAATTATTAAAAAAAAGAGCTGGGGCAGACTGGGGAGTCCTGTGCGCAGACTCCCCAGTTTGCCCCAGCTCTTTTTTTGCTGTGCAGAGCGTTCGCTACTTAGCAGCAAAAATATGTCACCGCTCAATAGCAAAAATAGCTGATATTTCACTACGGAATAGTGAAATATCTATTTTCGTTGTGCTGAGCAGCGAACCCATTGTGTAACAAAAATAGCAGTGTTTCTAGCAGCAAAAATGGCCCGACACCTAGCTACCCTTCTAGTTATAAAAACATTGCTATTTTTGCTCTGCTAGACCCTCATTGTGTTGTAGTGGTTATAAGGAAGAGAATGATAGTGAGGGAGGGAAATACAATGACAGGGAGAGGGAAGTAACAAGATTTGGAAGTGAGGATTAGAGTAAGAGGTAGGGTCAAATTTACAGATACACAGAGCAAAAAGCAAATAGGTACTTTGCATGGTTATCCACTAAATTTAGAAAAGTAGATGAATGGCTTTTCCCTTAATTTAGAAAAGTAGATAAATGGCTTTTCCCTTAATTTAGAAAAGTACATGCATGGCTATCCACTTTATTTAGAAAAGTAGATGCATGGCTATCCACTTTATTTAAAAAAGTAGATGAATGGAATGAACATATTCAAGCCATTGACATATAACCATATTAATTGTCCTGTTAAAACATTAAAAAAATGAAAAGTAAATAGTCCTTGCTAAAGAATTGAGACAAAGGACATTTTATTATTGTTGCAATATATGAAGGATCTTTTTAAAACTACAGTACAATGTTATCAACAGTACTAGATCCTTTTCACATTGTTCTTCTGCTGGCTACTGAAAATTCTCAATAGGTCTTCCTTTTTTAGAGTGGGTTAATGTATAAACATATTATGGTTTGCATCTAACCCAAAGA
Source organism: Cibotium barometz (assembly GCF_041138505.1). Lineage (NCBI taxonomy): Eukaryota > Viridiplantae > Streptophyta > Polypodiopsida > Cyatheales > Cibotiaceae > Cibotium > Cibotium barometz. Next base: position 41,767,019 of record NC_141049.1, read on the forward strand.
TACAAAATAAAGGTGCTTGCATGCACAATATGGTCGTCCAGCACCTACCCTGATTTGAAAATCGGGACATGTGCATGATGGATTCTTTTCCATGGTCACTCGGTATTTTTCATTGCGTACTAGTGATTCCTCAGTCTCAATTACAAACACTTCCATATGCCCAACCTTCATGACCAAATGCTTACATACCATGGTTGTACTTGAAATTGCAAAATCTATTCTCTTGGCTACCATATCTGATATGCCACTTGTGTACCTTGTTGACCGTTGGCCTGCATCATTTGCTTCCTGACATTGTCCCTTTTGCAACACAAACCCACCAGCCTCCAATGCTCGGATCTCATCCATAGTTAGCTTTGTACCTCATCCCACTGGCCAAACAACTGAGGGTCTAGCCGCCGGTGATTGACAGATGGTGTTACATACTCTCCAAGTATGATCCACGCTGCTATTACAAAACCACATAAATTGATGCCTTTGCCCCCCAGACCATCTCTCATACCATAGAAAGAAGGAGCTGGAACACCTTGCCCATAGTTCTTGATGCTCTTTTTGAACTTGCCATCTTGGCCACCTAACCATCCTTGGCAAGTTACCTTGCTGTGTAAAAGTACAGACGTTTGACGTATAGCCCACATTGAATCATGTATGTCACTCTCCACAGTTTCTTGCACCTCTGCTTCAGTTATCTCTCCCTCTCCATTGTGTTGACCACATGTAGCTAAAGGAATAGTGGGTAGAAAGCTTAATCTCCTACCTTGTTTCTTGCGTGGCTGGTTTTCTGTGATATACTCTAGATGATGTGATGAGTTATCTTCTTCAAGATGTACATTTTTTGACGCGCTAACAGTAATATTATCACCAAAAAAGTTTGGTTGCATGTGCATTGGCGTGCCACTCACTCCTTCTCCCACCAATCTGCTAGTTCTTAAAACGGACTTTGAGCTTTTGATATATTAGCCTTCTCCATCAACTTTGTTGTTGTAGGGCCTGCTCCGTGATATTTACCTTGCATGAATGCATGCTTCTTTGTGGATTGCAAGAGGAAATTAGCAAGGTCTAAAAAAACTGCATCATATAAAGAGATGGTTCCCCTAAAACCCTCTCCTTCTAAAACCAACTTGCATGTTTCGTTTATGCTAGATTGGTGGTCGACATGTGTGGCACACAAGAATCGTTGACATCCTACAATAGGAGCATTCTATAACCAGATAGTTAAGTTGACAATTCAGATTCAAAGTACAAGCTATTCTTTTCGAAAACCAAGAAAATAATTCTTACCCCTACAAGATGTTTTCTCTAATGGGGATATCTAGTATGCCACCAACTAAGCCAACAATCCATGGCTGGTAAGTTTGCATTAGTGACTTTACTGGTCATCCACCACAATCTAATGTGTATGTATTTTAGAAGTGCCTCTTCCTCCCTCAATGCACAACACCACTGATGACATAGTTGCTTGTGCTCTTCCTGAACATTCCTAACTACATATTGTACTGTATTGATGTTCAAGCTTTGTTTCCAATAAAAAAGAAACGAATGCTCATGACCTTCCAATATATTCTCTGTTCCATTATTATAGATTTTCCTAACTGCCCTCTAGTTGGCTGTAGCCTCATCAGCCCCATGAAGCTAAAAAGTTATGACTTGGAAAATCCTTTTTGGACCACAACATTGTTAATCATCTCCCACAAAAGCACTTGTGCCACTGTGTCCTCCTCTTTCATTTTGCAAGTTGCAATTGTCACTCATGAGCTCTTGCAGGTTGCATGCCATCATACGACAATTGAAAAAGTACTAAAAACAAGATCAAATTTTTAAAGAACTTTATAAGACCAAACTGTACCTTGGATCATATACATGTGCGGCCATTGTTGTCCATCCTTGCACACGCATGACAGATGATTAAAACAAACCCAAGTCTTCCTCAAATCTCTGTCTCTTGTTTGGCACATACGGTTCACTAGATCTAAACCCGATGTAGGCTCTGTGGTTGACATTTTAAACACATAACATCGGTCTGACCCTTCCAAAGCTTGCCTAGGAAAACGACTACCATGGAAGAACTCAAAAGCGAATTGTCTCTTCAATTCTAGGATACCTGACTTTGCTCCTTGCACTAAACTGTTGATCCTAGAAGCACGCACCATCCTCTTGAATCTATAAGAGAATTGGACAACTTGACAAACTATGTAAACGTTCATCCACAAGAATTACCAAACAATTAAAATCAATATAGAAATAACATTACCTTTGACATTGAATTAGGGGATGTATGTGCTCCAATAATAGTGACAACTCCATGTTGCTAATATTTGATTCATTCTTTGTATGCTTCTTGACAACAACTGTATCCAATACAAGTTGTTTGGTAATATCCATTTGTACCTTCCTTGGACCACTTGTAGCCACCTTTGAAACTGCCTCTTGCACAAGTTCTCTTATCTTTTATCTTTTGCAATGCTTGCCTTGATGTGCCCCTTTGCACCTCATGCAAATGTTCCCATTGATGTATCATCAATCTCGACATATATGGATCAGCAAGCATACAATAGTAAATCGTAGCATCACACATTCTTCTACATACAGGTTTGTTCTCGCAATAGAAACAAGCTAGTGATCCATATCCATTCATTGTTAAGCCTAGAGAGAGAAGTTTCTGGTGAGCTTGCCTATTATGTGAAAAATTACAAAGTTCCAATAAATACTCTTATAAATCAAAGTTTATTGAAATTAAGCCAAGATAATAAGCTTACCAATCCATGATGTTGTATTTGGTGTGCCATTCATAGTTCTGCTTCCACACATGGCATAAGTGCACTCAAATAAGCCTCCACAAGAACTCTTTTGTACAACTCCAGGAAACTTCACATGACTCTCTGCAGGTTTCACCCAACAATGGCCATCATGTGCTTGCTTCATTCCTTGCATATTGAAGAGGCTGAAGGATCACGTACATTCGGCAACTCAAAAGCCACGTACATTCGGCAACTCAAAAGCCACATTACCATTATAGATTTGAGGAATCTCTTCTACTTTCTTAATGTGTGCTTGTGCTAATAACAATCTACGAAGAACACTAGCATAAGATTCCTCAGACAATAAGTATTTTACCACACTCTTCTGAAGTGGTGTACCTATGGGAGAATCTCCTATTATAAGGTCAATAATGACTTCTTTTGGGGTGCATGCTGTGGTGTTGCTTGACTCTATTATTATTGGAATAACAAGGTATTCTATTGTTATATCTTTATCAAAGATATAACATGGTTCCTCTTTAGCAGGTCTAGCTGACTGGATAGGTATAAGATGATCTACACCATCATCTTGTGGCTTGATTTGAAAAACTTTCAATCCAGAGTGAGGACATAATATTCCATCAAAATCATCAGCTTTAGTAATATAAAAACGACCATGTACAGTTCTATCAATAGGATCACTCTCCAAACCTCCCACAAAAATGTGAAAAGAAATATTCTCATGGCAAGAAAAGCTCTCAAGAAGCCAACTCATAAACACACAAGCTCTCAGAAAACCAGCTCACAAACACACAACAAACTAAACGAATTCAAAATCTAAACACAAATTCTATACATATTAGAAAAAATAAAATTATACTCATTTTTTAAAAATGATCATTATAAATAATGTCATTAATACACAAAATCTAAAAATTAATTTTAATAATTATACTATGTAATAGATGCCTGCATAACTAACTCTCATTTAATGATTATTCCATAACTAACTGTTATATAATGATTATTCCATAACTAACTCTAATATAATGATTGCATAACCTTTATATCTCTGTTGTGATCCCAATTTAAGCTATAACCTTTCTGCCATATATTTTTATGATTCCATCTATTTTTTTTTTCAAGTAAAGAGTACATCCTTGTATTGTATAGTTCTTAAACAACTAATTTTAACCCTAAGTAAAGATGTCACCCCATGGAGTCGATGCTGGACAATAACGTCATATGTGATTGATTAATTAATTGAAAGAGAGAGAGAAGTATTAGTTTGGTGGGGGGGTCGCGCCCTTAGTGGGTCATGGTTCACCGTGAGGAGTCACCTTTAGTTGGTGGGGGTTGGGTCACCCTTAGTTGGTGAACCCCCCCACCCACTAAGGTTTGATCACCCTTAAGTAGTTGGTTGGGGGGGCTTAGTTGGCGACCCACCCCCATCCACTTAAGGGTGACCGTCGCTCTTTACTGGGTTTAGGAGGGGGGTTGCCCCCCTCCCCCCCCCTAAACCCACTTAAGGGGCGACGGTCACCCTTAAGTGGGTGTGGGGGCCCCACCCACTCCACTTAAGGGTGATCATCACCTTTAAGTGGGCAGAGCCCCGCCCACTCCACTTAAGGGCGGCGACGGTCACCCTTAGTGGGCGACCCCCCCACCCACTGGTTGGGGGCGAGGGGTCCCCAAAACTAAGGGCGACCGTCGCCCTTAGTTAGTGACCACCCCTCCCCCCCACTGCCCTCACCCACCCTCTATTAAATGCGGTAGCCCCTCTTGTAATGCGGCAGCCCACTCCCCCCCCAAAGCTAACGCCCTCTCCCCCTCCCCTTAAAAGCAAAACTCTCACCTCTCTCCCATAAAACGATAGCCCCCTCTCCTTCTCTCTCACAGACTCTCTCCCTCCCTAAACCCTAAAAGGATAGCCCTCTCCCTCTCTCTCTCTCTCTCACACACTCTTTCTCTTTCTCACTGAACTCCCCTTTCTCTCTCTCACCAACCCTTCCTTCACTCTCTTTCCCTTTCTCTCTGAACTCCTCTCTCTCTCTCTCTCTCTCTCTCACCAACCCTTCCTTCACTCTCTTTCCCTTTCTCACTGAACTCCTCTTTCTTTCTCTCTCTCTCTCTCTCTCTCTCTCTCTCTCTCTCTCTCTCTCTCTCTCTCTTCCTTTTCCTCTCCTCTTTTCTTCATTGTTTCTTCTTTTTCATCTCTTCTCTTTTCTTCATTATTTCTTCTTTTTCCTCTCTTCTTCTTTGTTTCTTCTTTGTGTATCTTCTTTCAGAACCCTAATTTTAAAAACCTAATTTTAAAACCCTAATTTTTTAATTTAATCTTTCTTTCTCTATTTATATCTATCCCTCTATTTATATCTATTTCTTTTTTGCTCTATTTTTATCTTTTGCTTTCTTATATCTTTTAGGACTCTTTCTTCCTTGTTCAATATTCTTCTTCTCATGCTACTGCTTCGTCCTCATGGCGTCTCCCCAATTCCAAAGAGGGATACAAGTGTCTTTGATGTTCAGTGATACCAAGGTAGCTACTAGGACCATTTTGTATGTAGACTCCACCGTGGATACTATCCATGCCATTGCTTTGCTGCTTGGTTATGTTGGTATGTCGATAGAAGATGTGAAAGTGGGAGAAGTTTCTCTTCCTTTTCCCCTCGAAGATGGTGATATCGACAAATTAAATCAAACCAAAGGATACATCATTGTGTGGCCAGTCAGAGATTGTGTAAGTCTTATTTTATCTCTCTCCACCTTTCCAATTATGCTCTTTTTTAGTGATTTTTTTGAGAGCAATCTATCTTGTATATGTCAATGTATTTAGATTGTTTACAAAACACATCAAAGAAAACCCCACATCCAAAGCATGCAAAATGTGTAAAGAGCACACCTGCCAGGCAAGTAAACCAAGAAGTGACAAGTACCAAGAAGAGGAAGAAAGTGCAAAAGGAAGATGATGATTGGAGTCCTCCTCGAAGGAATCCAAGTCGAGTTGCTAAGTCTCAAAGAAAGGTGCTTCTTCTCAAAAACCATTAAAGAAACTAAGAAACAAGGAGAGGTGGACAAGGGAATTGAAAAAGAAGGCGAGAATGAAGAGGGTTTCATGGGGTGACTCATGCAACTCGCTTGCGATTAGAACTCCTACAAGACAGTCTTAAGAGAGTGAAGGTAATTATTAACCACTTTTTATCAAATCTTACATAAGGTATCATTTGGATTACCAAGCATAATGTGTGTGTGTGCATTGCAGGTGGCGAAATCCACTTCTTTGCCACCTACTACCTTGTGAAGACTTGTGCCTAATCCCTTTATATACGAAGAGTGCAGTTTAGGTACAAGAAGCTAGTAGGGGAATTTTATACGAATGGCTATGTTGCCGATAGATGGAGGTTCATTTGCTTTATCTCCCTCATCCCATAATCCTATTAGAGAAGTGACTCAAGATGATGTTATTGCATGGGATGACATATGACGATTGAAAAATGAGGATTTCGAGAATATGATCAAAGGCACAGAGTGGGAATTCATGAGAAATCATCGAGTTGTAGCATGGATGGTAAATTGCCTACTTTTTTGAATGCGATCTTTTGTTTTATAAAATAGTTTTGGGACTAATTAGATTTACACTATCTAACTATAGCATTCAAGAATGTCGCATCAAGACATCCTTGTGTTGATGCTATCCTTATTAAATTCAATGAGGATAGTGAGGGGGAGCTTCTCACAGTGATAGCTCGCTTAAATAGGTAAGAGAATATATATGTTTTAAGACTTTGAATTAGGAATATTCGACGTACTATGTTTTAATCTTTCATCATAATCTTAAATTTTGTTGCCATAGGATGAATGAAGTGGGCTATGTTTCTTCTTCCCTTGTGGATAAAGTGTGCCTCATTAGGGCACTTGGGTTGGCAAACAAAGAAACAATTATCAAACACAGAGAGAGATGAACAAGGCATGGATGGACAAGCATGCATCGACATAGAAAAAAAAGGGCCGTCTATCCTGGTATAACTACAAGCTTTCGAAACTTTCCCAAAGAGTATTCCAGGTAAACCTTCAAATAGACACTTGCAATATATGATTAACATTTGCTATCATCCACTAATGTTGTAATTTATGAAAAATAGGATGAGTACCTCGTAGCCACCCGCCGAGATTTTGACCCCCTAGTAGATAGTTTGCTTGCACAAGAGTTTAAAGAGAAATGGAGAATGACATTTTATAAAGATGAAAGAAAGTGGAGGCATGCTACAAGGCAACTAGCGGTAATACAAATAGTGAGGTTGATTCTTCTAAATATAGTATGTTCTAGTTAGTTACAAAAACAAGATCAATGATTAGATAACCATCACAAAACAATTCAACTCCTCTTCCTAAAGCTTTTCAATTTGATGTCTCAATCAAAAGCTAGAGCCATCTAAAGTTCAATATATGGATCATCTTCTTGCTAAAAATAAATAATATAGGGCAAGTATCGTAGCTAACGTGATGCTTGATGCGAGCATATCATCCATATTTAAATCTTTGTTTTCTGTGTAAGCAATAATGAATACAGAGGTTGTGGTTAATAGGGTAGGAATCATTAAGACAGCTTTCTGTGACAACAATCCTCGCCCCATTCATTTAAATGGTGTCCCTACCAAGTGGCATTCCAAATGCCACAAGCAGAATGGTGTGTGTATCTTGAATGAGTCTCGCTACCACTTGCAGGAGTAAGAGGAGCAGGAGTTGTAACCCATCCAATGCACCTGATGGCAATTGGTATTGCACTTACAAGGACTCAATGAAAGGAGGAGAGAGAGAGCCAAGAGAAGGATAGATAGAGAGATAGGAGGAGAGAGAGAGAGAGAGAGAGAGAGAGAGAGAGAGAGAGAGAGAGAGAGAGAGTAAAGACGAGGGTTTAGGGTTAGTTAGCAAAGAGAAATGGACGGTGGTAATAGAAAAGAGAGAGAGTGTTAGAAAAGAGAGACAAGGATAAAGAGAGTGGGAGAGGGAGGGTGGGAGAGGGAAAGGGAGGGAAGAGAGATAGGGGGAGGGAAGAGGTCTAGAGAAGGAGAGAGAGGGTGGTGTGGGCTGGGGGTGGTGGTGGGACAAGGAGAGAGAGAGGGAGGGAAGAGGGTGGAAAGGAGAGAGACAGAGAGTGGGAGAAGGAGAGAGAGGGAGGAGGGTAGGACAGTGAAAGGGAGAGAGAGGGAGGGACGGTGGGAGAAGGAGAGAGGAGGATATAGAGATGGATATATCCCACACCACACTCTCTCTCCTAAAGAGAGTGAGAGAGGGAGGGTGGGAGAGAGTGAGAGAGGGAGGGTGGGAGAGGGCAAGGGAGGGAAGAGAGAGATGCGGAGAGGAGAGAGACAGAGAGGGGGAGAAGGAGAGAGAGGGAGGAGGGTAGGAGAGTGAAAGGGAGAGAGAGGGAGGGAGGGTGGGAGAAGGAGAGAGGGAGGGTGGGAGAAGGAGAGAGGAGGATATAGAGATGGATATATCCCACACCACACTCTCTCTCCTAGAGAGAGTGAGAGAGGGAGGGAGGGAGAAGGCAAGGGAGGGAAAAAAGAGATGGGGAGGGAAGAGGGTGGGAGAAGGAGAGAAAGGGTGGTGTGGGCTGGGCTGGGCTAGGCGGTGGTGGGCGGAGAAGGTGGTGGCAATAGTTAGAGAGAGATTGTTCAAGTAAAGAGGGAGGGCAGCCAAGAAAAGCTCCCTCCACCAATCTCCCTCAGTGACCATCCCCTCCCCAATCGAGTCTCTTACATCAACATACTAGCTACTCATCTCATTAGATATAGCATCCCTATCCTCATCTCGTGTGACATGGTTGTAACATCTGTACCCCTTTTGCTCACGGGAGTAACCAATGAAAACACATTTTTCAGCCTTCGAATCTATCTTACTACATAGCTTGAGGAATACATACATATGCAATGCATCTGAAAACTTTAAGGTATGTGACAAATTTGGTTTTCTTTCATTGTACTTCTCCTCTAGAGTCATACCATACACTACAGCTATGGGGGTCTTGTTTATAATATAAGTTGAAGTCACAATTGCATCAGCCCAATAATGATGAGGCATGCTCTTCTCATCTATTAATGCGCGAGCAACTTCTACAATAAGCATGTTCTTCCTCTTAGTAACACCATTTTGTTGCGGAGTGTATTTGCATGTAAATTGCCTCTGAATTCCATGCTTTTTCAGATACGCATTACACTCATTGGAGAAATATTCCTCCCCTCCATCTAACCTCAGGCACTTAATCTACAAACATGTTTGTTTTTTACTCAACATTCTGAAATTTTGAAAGTAAGTAAACACTTCACTTTTCTCTTTCATGAAGTATACCCACACCTTTCTTGTGTGGTCATTAATTAAAGATACATAATAACGACATCCTCGCACTGTTGTCTTTGTCGACCCCTATACATCTGAGTGCACCACATCAAGTGTCCTCTTGCTTACATTTCTATGTAGAAATATATTCTTTGTTTACTTCCCAAATTGACATGCTTCGCAAACCTTAGGCATTCCATCCACTTTAAACTTTGAGAAACCTGTAACAATTTCAGAATTCTACACGGACTTCAATCGTTGCTCGTTTACATGACCAATATGTTTGTGCCAAAATATTTATATTGGCCACAATACCTACACCTTGTGCAAATAGAGCAGCTTTGACCTCAGGCATGCATACATCCAAAGTAAACATTCTACCTACTCTCTTGCCCTTTGCAACCAAACGACATTTTTTATTAAAGTCCTCAACATAGTAGCCATCAGGGTTGATGAAGTATACTTGCAAACCTTACTCTATCATCTGCCCATAGAAACTAAGTTCTTTGTGATATTGGACACATGAAGTACATCATGTGCCCATAGAAACTAAGTTCTTTGTGATATTGGGCACATGAAGTACATCATCTTGCCATCCTGCATAGCCAATGGCACATTCCCAATATGAGTAATAGGATGAAGTAATAGACAAGATGAAGTACATCAGACAAGTACTTCATCATGCCATCTTGCATAGCCAATGGCACATTCCCAATATGAGTAATAGGATGAGCTATGTCATCTCCCGTCTCTACATAATCAGGATTTTCCAAGTTATTCACATCTCTAAACCACACACCATGACAGGTCATGTGGTTAGAGGCTCCTGAGTCCACATACCATACATCATCATCATTTGTGGATACATCTGTACTCACTGTATTTATCATGTGCTGCATAACAAATAAATTCTCATATCTACTTTAGCCTGATTTCTTGAAGACTGCAATTTACCATTCTTTATGTCACTCTACTTCTTACGACATTTCTTACGACATTCTGCAAAAAAATAACATGGTTTGCCACAATAATAAAACTCTTTGAAACCTATTACTGATTTTTATATATTCCAATTGTTGCCACGGCCTCTTTGGCTCTTCTGCCTTGAGACTAGCCTTTTCCACCTGTGTGTGATTCTTGTTGATGTGAATTATTGGACTGTTGTTGTAGTTTCCATGTCGGCCACCACCATGACCATGACCTCTACCTGATTTGGAGTAGTAGGCCTACTTGGTTGTGTTCTTGTTTTGTGAAGAAGCATCCTCACTTAGGGACTTTTCTTCTATGATCAGCATAGACTCTAAGTCCTGAAAAAAGTTGGGAACATTCTCCCTGCCTGCAATGGCTTGTACCCTTTTCTAAGCCCATTCAAATAGATGCTCACTAAATCATCATCTTCCATCTATACATTGATAGACCCAAGGGATTCAACAATGCTCTTGCTATTTAAAGCATACTCATTGATAGACATGTTTTTCTTCTCCACAGTATGTAGCTCTTGCTTTAGCTACAATTTCCTTTCCTTTGTGTTGGTCTGGCCAGGTTCTTCTGTGCAACTATTGGAGTGTTGGCATCTTGTATGTGTCTTATCATTGTGTTTGTGACACTGAATACATTACTTTCCTTGTACCCTGGTTCCAGTCCTTGAATGCCTGACATCTACTGAAGTAGCATTCTCTTTAGGTAACTTTGGAGGCTCCTCATTGTCTCCTTCAACATAGTCCCAAAATTCTTTACCCACCATCAGCAAATTGGTCATTCTAAACTTCCAAGCATGGAAGTTGTTCTTGTCCAGCTTCTCACTGACAATCTGATTGAGTCCGTCAGACATGTTTGCATGCAACAACCAGAAACCTACAAATAGACGATCTTTGTATGGAACTTGTATCACAGTAGTATCTTCTTTGACTGGCAGGTGATACTTCTACACAACCTGTATATCACCAGATATGCCTATAGTATGTCTACATACACCAAGATCAATAATATATGTGTAAACACTGTATACACTCCCAAAATGCAATGCTATAATATAATAACCAGGTTTCGGGTAGAGACAATTCTCAACCACTTCTCGAAACTACCCGAAAACACCTCGCAGTGGCTGAAATGCACCTGAATTGCACATCTAGCTATAAAACAATAGTACAAAGTATTAGACACCACACACGCACCTCCACGCCTATAAAGATAGCTCCACAATCGGAGGTGTGTAGCTCCCGGAGCTACCCCTATGGGGTGTCATACCTAAACAAGAAGGGGAAGAGATGAGGATGCTCTTACCCTTGTATCGCTACCTTTGCTTGCTGCTCAACTCCTTAGCTTGAACCAAGCTCTGATACCACAAAAAGATTGGGGGAGTGAGAGAGCGCTTGAGCTCTTGCAAGCACACACACACTAACATAGCAATGGATAACACACACATTACAATGGAAGGCTGAAATCTTCTTCTACTTCACTCTCAAAAGAAGGCTACAAAAGATAAGCGAAAATCCAACATAAGTACTAGAGTACTATGTATAAGAGGTCGAACATGCTAAATAGGTGAGCTGGCAAGATAAGTATGCCATAACTCGGTGGGTGGACTATGTAGGTGTAGTCCAACTATAGAATCGTAGGCAAAGATCCATTGTGTTGGTGGGCTACCAAATGCACTAGTGATATAAATGTGGAACATCACCCAAGCACATCGTGAAAGTTAGCTTTGGTTGATCTTGACATCTCAATACGGATGACTATGAGTATAGAATGTAAGTTTTTAAATTGCGAGCTCTTTAAAGTATTAGATTTTGTATACATTTTTTATGTTTTCCAATATGTTGATAGATGGTTGCCTCATGAGACCCTGTTTGAGAAGATTTTGCAATAGGCTTAAGAGATACTCCAAGATTTTGTGGAAATTCCTGATGGTAATATCATTCCTATGGAGCACTCCTTGAAGGGTACTTTGAGGAAATCAAAATCAAGGCACGTAGGTATCTATTTCCTACACAGAGAGGCACTTCGAATTGAAGGTATGAGGGGTGGACTTGAAAGCCATAAAGAAATTTGATTTTGTGTAGATGGGAGCTGAGAGACGAGATATGCATAAAAACGGTGCACTATGATGAAAGTTTTGGTGAGTATAGTCACTCACAAACATGTGTGTGAGAACTCTTGGTTGCATATAGATTTATGTTGGTGGCCACCCCAGCAGTGGATTGTCACCGTTGGGGGCAACAACTCATGATCTTCCTTGTAACAACCTTGTAATTGTTCTTGCCAACTGATAGTACCCGGGCGAATGTAAAATAAAAGGAGAGAGAGAGAGAGAGAGAGAGAGAGAGAGAGAGAGAGAGAGAGAGAGAGAGATGCAATATATGGGCTAAGCCTTACTCAATAATATTACCTCACAATTCTATAAGATTTGAGCTTAGCTTCTACCCCATCCTACCCTCTACTTCAAAATTTGGAGTCTACCCCATGCTACCACTTAGCTTCTATCCTATATGATTAGCCAAGTTGCTAACAATCTACTTGGAAACCTCTACTTCAGCTACCACCTCCCTACCCTACCCTTACTCAATCCAATATGTACCTTGGTAACAACTGCCTTTCACCCATGTTAGGGAAATTATTTTTTATTTAGCATTACATCAATCCTTTTGATTATGAATTGGAAGAGGAAATTGTAATTTTGAACAACCATTTTCTTCACACTTCAACCTAATTATAACTAAATCTTGATTTTTTAAGGAATCTTTCCTTCTCTCGTCATTGAACCTATATGTTCTAGAAGTTTTTCCTACCACCTCCCTCCCTTACCCTTACCCACCCCTATGGCTACCTAAACTCTACTTGGCAACCTCTACCTTGGCCAACCACCTCCCTACTACACTACCCTTACATGCTCCTTGGAAACTTCTAACTCAACCTATACCACCATTGGGAGTGGGAATGTAGACCCATTATACGCTACCCCAAGAGTCCATACTTCTTGAACAGGTGGTTTTCAAACTGTGGATGTACAAGCACGAGAGGGACTAGATGCACCGGTTCCTAGGGGCACTATAGCTCCTCCAGTATAGGGATGCTATCAACAGATGATGCTATAAGGATGGCCGAAGCTATTGCTAGGGCAGTAGTAGCAGGCAGTAGAGAACCTGCTGCCAAACTTCACTCCGTCACCTCAAGAACGTGAGCGAGATAGGACAACATCCAAGGTTTGAAGTGTGTCAAAGGCAATGACCAAGTTTAGTGGCACAGGTGATGCCCATGGTCATATTGAAACTTTTGAGCAGGTAAGTGAAGCATTGAGTGTAAAAGACGATCCTACAAAGATTGGAGCATTTGGCTTCACACTTGAACAAGGTGCAACTAAATGGTTTTGCACCCTGTAAACCAAAAAGCAAGGCAACATATAAGGACTTGAAACAATCTTTCCTTATAGCCTATGCAAAAATTGGAGCCAAATGGAGTTCCCTTAATCAACTAAACACTCTAAAACAAAAAGATAGTGAATTTGTAAGAGAATACATCAACCAAGCAAAATACTTATATAATCATTGTGAGCCTGAGGAAAGGCCTAGCCAAACATGGTTGATCTCTCTATTCTTAGAAGGTTTACAGAGTGAGAGTCTTCATGATGCCCTCTATGATCGAAGACATAGGACGTTCAATGAATGTGCCTTAGATGCCATTGATTATGATGATAATCTAATGGGACCTCCAAAGGAGATTAATGGTTTTGAAACATCAGTCAAAACTCCTTCTAAAAGTGGATCTCAAAAAACTAATGAAAAGAAGGAGGATATAGAGTTGGTGGGATGACTGATGAAGCAACTCAAGGATGAGTTTAAACTAGTTCCAAAAGAGACAGGCAATCCCCATCTCTATCCACGTAGGGATATGGTTTGGTGTGAATACTGTAAAGCAAATCATACGACTATGGAATGCCCGTATCTCAAACCAAGACTTAACCTATGGTGTGGATATTGTGCTCGCATGGGTAACCACGCAACACCAATAGGCGTTACCGACTCAATCCCACTTTAAGGATTAATCAAGAAGTTGGAGATCCTACTTTACCAGCTCTACAAAGACCATTGGCATTACTTACACCACAAGTGCACTCCTAGAGTCCACTATAGGCAAGGGGAGGTACAAACCCTTTACCACCTCCAGTCTTGCCACCACAACCAGTCCCCCCTAGGGTGACCCCCCCAATGCATCAAATGGTGGCAGAGCCTAAAAGTGACATGGAGAACATTACCATGGAACTTAGCTATGATTCTCCCATTGAAACTTTTTAAAATAAGGAATACCTAGTCATGCCTCCACCAGGCTATATCGTGGGGTTAACTCGAGATGCTGAACAATTTATTCTAAGTCATGTCCATGCCTTGACTAAGAGGGCTCAAGCCCAAAAAGGCTAAAACCAGGGATATGGAAGCTTCAACCTCCAAGAGTGCCAAGAGAAGAATGGCAAAGAAAAAGAAATCTATGACAATCGGCAATGGAAAGGACAAAGTAAAAATTACGGATGGAGCAAGTTCATCATCCAGTGAGTCTCTTCCTCTTATTCTTCCGGAGGATGAGGACCTACGGTTTGTGAAAAAATCAATAGAGAATAGCTTTGAGTCTCACCCTTAAAAGCTTTATAAGAAGATTGAGTAGTACCCAAATCTTGTTAAGGAAAAGGAACAAACTGCTGAAGCCATTGAGTTTGTTCAAAAGACTCAACAAGAGTTGGAAAGTGTTTATGGATCGATTAAGGCTCTAAAATTGATTCCACCACCTCCACTATCGGTCATTCCTGAGTCACGAAGTGAAGTCTTGCACAAGGAGGAGGACTATGCAACGTTGATAGTTCCTAACTCTGAGGAGTTAAACCTCTTTAAATTGCTCGATGAAGACAAGGCCGAGGAAATGCCATTGGGAAAGACACGAGGACAAGAAAACTTGATAAAAACATATTCAAGATCAGTCAAAGTCTTGTGATTTTTGGTTGAATCTCAGAAATAGATCTCCTCCAAGATCTAGGGTTTCCTCTATCATCAATGCCACTGAACCTCTCAAAGGGATAGTAATAGTATTCATTCCCATGCTTCCTAATTACTTGGAGAGTGATTTAAACTCTGAGAATGAGTGTGGAAAAGAAAGAGGATTCCCTTCTATAAACAGCGAGATCTATGAGATTCCCAAGGCTTGCTAGAAAAGTGAGAAAAGTAAAGCAGTCTAGGACATTGAATATGTTGCAATCCCTCTTATCTACACTCATCACGAGACGATGACATTGGGGGAATTTTTATAGGACAATCCTACCTTGTGGGAATCTGTAAAACAATGGTTAAAAACCAAACACCCAATTGAGTCCTTGGACATGGAGTCTGAGGGAGAATTTGATATCGACAAGGGATGATAATTCTGACAACCAGAGTATTCCTGAGGTACAAATTAACAAACTTGGGTAGTATCAATACTATGAAGGGGAGGATACTAATGTGACCATTCCCATTTCCTATAAAGAAATTTGAGTATCTGCCATCCTTGATGGTTAGTGTTAGTATCACGACTAAAGCCTGTTGGATGTGATGGGGTGAACCTTCTTTAGAACCTACAGGTGTATCTATCAAGATGGCTGATGGTACTATTGATAAGCCCCTTGGTAAGATCAGTCACATGACTATGGATACCTATGGTATGTGCTTTTCCCATACATTCGTAATCATGGATTTCCAGCATCCTACTAATTATAGCATAATATTGGGAAGGCCATTTATGAGGCACTTACAAATGATACATGACTAGGGTACAAACCATATTTACCTTCAGAAGAATGAAAAAACCATTAGGGTGGATTCGCCGGTGAGTCATAAAGCCCATCCAGTGAGTCGAACTCCTTTGAAGTTCGATTCAGATACCACATCTCATACAAAAAAGTCTACCGAAAGAAGCGTCTATATGGTGTGCAGGCATAAGGCTATAACCTTAGAAAAAGCAATGATGAGGGAATAGACATCAAGAAGAAAAATCTCCTTGATGAGGGAATAGACATCAATCTAAGAAAAGTTGAAGCGGAAGTTTCCAAACAACAGAAAGAGACTGTGTTTATTCTAGGCCCCACTTATTGTGAGAGCTAGATACAATTATTGGCTACGATAGACGTAGTTCCAAACTCGATAGGAACAAAATTCATGAATGCCAAATAATGAGGACATATCCTGCTTTCTACCATGCTGGGGATAAGTTTCGATGAAGAAATTTCTAAGTGTATTTGCAAAGCCAAGAAGCAACTTAGAAAAATATAAAAAAGGCTAGTCACTATAAACCCTATAGCCCATCTTGAGCTAGAAAATGAAAAACATTTCCTTCAATATGTTGGGGCAATGGCATCATTTGATGAGTTGACTGAAACCTTGGGTGATGACCTTAACCAGGTCATTTCAATTCATAAAATGGAGGCACAAACTCTAAGTCTGAAAGATAGCCTTGAGTCTGAGGACCAAACTTCACAAAAATTTTCAAGGTCTGCTAGAAAGAAAAGGAATAAGCTTCTTAAGGAAGTTGAAAAAGAAACAAAGTGAAAGGCTCAAGAGGACGAATAGTTAGAAGAAGATGCTTCCAAAATTCTTGATTATTTCAAGAATTACAAATTGGATGAACACTTTGTACCATGTGAAGAAGCTAGGCAAACAAAGGGTGAGGGTTCTAAATTCTCATTTTTGAAGGCCCCGCCGAAGTTAAGAAAGTGGGCATTGCAGACCTTGGTGAGGATTCCAAACCAGTCTACATCGCCACTAACTTGACTGAACAAGAAGAGAAGGATCTCATTATTCTTCTTAAGGAATTCAAGGATGTTTTTGTTTGGAAATACTCAGACATGAAAGGGGTTCCCTCTAAAATCTACAAGCATACTATTCCAATCATGGACATGACCAATGTAGCAAAGATCTCATCCTATGAATCCTAACTATACCAAATTGGTTAGAGAGGAGATTGATAAATTGATTAATTTGGGTTTTATTTATGAGATAGAAGACACTAAGTGGATTTCTCCTATTGTGGTTGCACCTAAAAAGAATGGAAAAATCTGAGTGTGTGTTGACATGAAAAAGGTCAATGATGGAACGGTTATCACTTACCATTTATTGAACAAGTCTTAGAATGAGTGGCGGGAAAATAAGTCTATAGCTTCTTGGATGGTTTCTCGGGCTATAATTAGGTGCAAATAGATCCTACCGATCAGCATAAGACAACATTTATCACCCAATGGGGAACTTATGCCTATAAAGTCATGCCTTTTGGTTTGATCAGTGCTCCGATAACTTTCCAAAGACTTATGTGTATGGCTTTTAAGGACTACCTAGAGGAATTTCTCGAAATCTCCATGGATGACCTTGGGGTGTACTCATAAAGTCTCTCTCAACCCTAAAAAGTGTCAGTTTATGGTCAAACATGGCGTAATCATGGGACATATTGTGTCCAAAAGAGGGATCTCCATTGACCTCAACAAGGTCAAGTAATTCTAGAATTACCCCTCCTACAAATTCCAAGGGAGTATAAAGGTTTATGGGTCATGTTGGCTATTATCGATGATTTATATACATGTATGCTTATACAACCCGACCATTGTACAAACTATTGATAATTTTTGTTTGGATGGAAGAATGCCAAGAATCCTATGAGAAATTGAAAAAGGTGCTCACGTCAACCCCTATTCTTTCGACTCCTTGTTGGGATGCGATTTTTCACGTCCACATTGATGCCTCTGCCTATGCTATAGGATGTATACTTGCCCAACGAGGTGAACACAAAATGGATTTCCCTATAAGCTTTGTAAGTAGACAATTAAATGAGGCTGAACAAAACTATACGACCACAGAAAGGAAAGGCTTAGGTATGGTTTATGCAGTCAAGAAGTTGAGACATTATTTGTTGGCAAACAAATTTGTGTTCTTTGTAGACCATCAAGCCCTTCTCTATTTGGTTAACAAACCTTGTACCACAGGAAGGATCATTAGGTGCCTATTAATCCTCATGGAATTTGACTTCTCTATTACTATGAGGAAAGGATCATCACATGTGCTTTTAGATCATCTGTCCATAGTAACCAATAGTGAACCTCCTAGAGGTGTTGACGATGACTTACCTAATATGCATGTCTATTTCAAATAGACATAGTTCCTGAATGGAGCTTTGACATTGTGAACTTTTTAACAAATGGACTACCAATGAATCCTGAACTATCTAAAGGACAAGCAAGATGATTGTTAAAGTTGGTAGCGCCATATCAACTAATTGCAAGACAATTATATCGGTTAGGCAAGGACGAAGTTCTTTGGAGATGTGAGTCGAACTATGTAGCTCTCCTTGAAGAAGCTCATAAATGTAACGGACTAGGTGATGGACATTTTACCGCGCAAACCACTGCACAAAAAGTGCTTCAGTAAGGCCTATGGTGGCCAACACTCTTTGGTGATGCCTCAGAATTTTTCAAGAGGCATGAAGAATGCTAGAGATTCGCTGCTATAACCCATAACAAGGATCGTATGCCCTTGATTGTAGTCTACTCTCTACAAGACTTCTAAAAGTGGGGGATGGACTTTCTTGGACCTATCAGCCCTGCTACTACAAAATAATCTCGGGAAAGGTACATTATAGTGGCAACATGCTATTTTGCAAAATGGGCAAAGGCTCGTGCCACTGTGAAAGCTGACACTTGAAGTACTACCAAATTCTCGTACGAAAATATCATAACTCGATATGGCTGTCCACCACTAGAACTTGTAAGTGATAGAGGAACTCATTTCATCAATGAGGTGATCACTTTTCTCCTGGTTGGTGGTTCATAGAAAATCTTCTCCATACTATCCTCAAGCCAATGGGCAAGCAGAAAGTACTTACAAGACTTTATGCACCATATTGACCAAAATAGGAAATGAATGAAGAAACGACTAGGAACAAAAGCTTCCTATTGCTCTTTGGGCCTATAGAACGGCCTATGAGACTGCTACTAGAATGACTCCCTTTCATATGGTGTATGGGTTGGATGCGGTTAAGCCTATGGAATATATTGTGCCCTCTTTAAGATAGCAATTCAAAAAAACTGGAGAGAAATGAGATATCTAAGAGGTTGTTCCAATTAGAATTCCTTGACGAGACTAGACTTCGTGCAGCCTACAGATTATATGTTGAAAATATTCGAAGAAAGAAATGGTTTGACAAACCACTTGAGCAAAAAAGACTTCAAGGAAGGTGACTTAGTACTGATGCACGTGGTCAAACGAAACAAACAGAAACTCAAGATGCTGGGCATGGGTCCATTTAAAATTTCTAAGCTCACTAATTCCAGCTCGGCCAGATTAGAAACCTGACATGGAATACCTTTTGACTCCTATGTAAATGGGAGCAAGTTGCGTAGGTTTTATGGACCACCTACGGAAACCATGCTCACAGCTATCCATGAAGCTAAACTAAGGAAACACGAGGAGAAAGAGAAACAAAAGCTCGCTTGGCTGGAAGCTAGGGCTCATGCCAAGAAAAGAAAATAACAATCTAACAGGCTATCTATTCAAAATTGCAATGTGGCTAGCCACCACAACTGGGAAAATGATGATTATATCCCACCAAGACTGGTATACCTAGGATTTCGTGCCATGAACACACTGTATCCTTCATTATGCTTACTTGAAATGGGAGCTAATTTAAGCCTCGTGTCTTATGAAACCTCGGCTAGAATGGGTAAACCAACACTTCAAGATTCAAGCCTAGCATTGAGTTCATTCAATGGTTGTGTCTCCAAGTGCCCCCCTCGACTTGTTAAATGTGTCTTATTATATCAAGAATGATCTTGTGGAAGGTATTTTTCATGTCATGAATGTAGGAAAAATGAAAGAGGAAGTCATACTATGTAGAAATTGGATGGCCAAATATGTCTTGGACATTCAATGGAAATCTCCTACATTCGTGGCTCACCTACCCTCAAGTAATAAGACTGTCTATTTGTCGAATGAGGTGCTGGATGCCAAAATGTACCATATGCGTGCACCCATTGAATGGGCAAGGTTTTAGAAAACTACTCTTCAGATGAGGAAGCAACACTTGAACCAGACGACTGGGAAGTCTTATTGAACCTCCCCTTATGATATTGTAATTATTCCCCCCTCTGAAATAAAAGAAAGATTCATTTTTATCCTGTTTTGACCTAGAGAGAGAAAATGTCCATTAAAAAGCCATTATTTTGGCCTCCAATTAGACAAGCATAGAAATAACTTTTGGATTAGAGAAATGCTTCATGAGAAGCTTCATTTGGATTGAGAATAGGTCATAGGAATGACCTTTCTTTGAGGGGAGAGAGAGAAATGCTTAAAAACCATTAAAATTAAGCATAAATGGAAACTTATGTGTTTCTTTATTACAATTCATAAAAGAACTTCAATAGTAATCAAAAGCCATTCAAATTAAAGCTTCTCAAGCTTGAGAGGGGTTGAGAAGAGAAGCATTTGGAGTTTTAACAAGAAAAAGATAATAATCCACACTTTACCTTCTAATTAACTTGATTCTTTGATCACAGTAGAGGCCCCCAACCAATCAATTGGTTTGGTATGTTGTAGGAGTCACCAAGGAAGATTGAAGAGAGAGAGAAACTCCAATCTCTTCAATTTTGTAGAGGTTTTTAGAGGATAATAAAAAATATCATTATTTCAGCATAATATTGACATAGTATAGTTCTCATATTTTTTTACAAAGGGCTAAGGATCTATTTATAGGTGAGGGAGGCCTCTAACCAAGTCTTACTAATTTCTTGAATTTTCCAGGTTCAGTTTGGTTGAATTTGGACAAGATTTGGACCTAGTTTGGTTCCCTTTTGATTTGGTTTGATCCAAGAGAGAGGAGAGATAAAAATATCACAATATTTTTGAGTTTAAAACTCCACCACACATGTGAAATAGGTGCCTCCTTGAAGGGCCCCCTTTTCCTTTACACATGTGTCAAAAATGAATCATTATACCCAAAATATCTCATTTTTTTATTAATACTGATAGTTTTTTACTAATAAACCTTGTACTCAGTCAACTCTTCATCTTATGTGGGCATTTACTCATTTTTGGGTATTTTTCTTTTATAAATTGGATTTATCTCCTCCTCACACTTGGATTGATCCTATTGGCCCATAGGAACCTTAATTGGACCATAATCCAAAAATTTCTAAAAATCTAGACCCTTAGGCTAAGGTCCTTTATACCCATTTCTAATTAATTCCAATTGCACATTGGAAAGTTCTTTTTGAATTTCTATTTCAGGGGAAACCATTTTAGACAATAGCAGGATTTTTATATCCAAAAATATCTATGATATTTATTTCATAGAGAAATTATGAATCAATCCATAATTGGATAATGATCCAATTAGTGGTCATTTTAATCATATCAATAATATTAAACTTCATTCTTTCAATTAAATTGAGAATTGTCAGTAATAGCAGCGGAGCTATGGCAAAATTTCTGTAAAATAAACACATAAAACATTTCATTCATAATATGAAAAGAGGACTTCCTACCATATTCTAGGAATTATCATCCTAGATTAATTGAATGATTCTCATTGAAATCATGGAGAAATTAATTTTTATGATTATGCTAATAAATTAAAAAAAAGAGAAATTTTAGTAATTTATTTTTATGTTAAAATAGTAATCCCCATGATAATGGAAATCCATGTATTCCAAATAATTAAGAGAAAATTTTGGAATACTAATATAATGTATATTTTGTGTAAAAATTAAAGAAAGATTTTAGTTAAATTTATCTTTTTGCATAGATAAATTTATATGATGAAAGAGGAATTCCCACCATATTCGAATTCAAATAATTAAATAAGGAAAGTGTAATTCCTAGTGTAAAGGAATTAATGAAGATTTTTATTTAATTTTTAAGAGAAAATTTAGTTAAATTTATCTTTTTGCTGCATAGATAAGTTTAAATGATAAAAGAGGAATTTCCACTACATTTGGAATTCCATCAATTGGATGGGAAAATAGAAATTCCTATCACATTGGAATTATTGGATAATTCATTTAAATTTAAAGATGAATTTTTAGATAAATTTATTTATCTATGAGAAATAATTAAATGTTAAAAGAGAAATTCCTATTACATTTGGATGGGAAAAGAGAAATTCCTAGTATATTGGAATTATGGGATAATTCATTTAAATTTAAAGATGAATTTTTAGATAAATTTATTTATCTATGAGAAATATTTAAATGTCAAAAGAGGAATTCTTATGACATTTGGAATTCCATCATTTAGACGGGCAAAGAGAAATTTCTAGCATATCAAAATAATGGATATTTTAATTTAGATAAATTTATTTTATGAGAAATAATTGATGGAAAAAGAGGAATTCCCATGACATTGGAATGTAAATAATTAAATGCAAAAAGAGGAATTCCCATGGTAATTGGGATCCAAGAAATTAAATGGAAAGAAGAGGAATTTTTAGTATAATTCGATTTAAGATTATTTACCAAAAGTGGAAATATGGGTAGAATTGATTTCTACAAATCCCATGAATTCTTTTATTCAAAAGAAGAATATTGAATATAATTCAATTGAGGAATTGAGAAGGAATATGGAAATAGTTGTCAGAAAAAGAATCTTTGATTAGGCCAAGCAATTGGCAAAATTTTAGAAAAAGTCCTATTATCGGTATCAATCTAGAAAAAGCTATTAAATGGGAATAGCATGTGAATGGGATGTGATAATTTGTAAATGGGATGCGATAAGATGTGTATGGGATGTGATAGGATGAGAACGGATGCGATAAGATGAGTATGGATGTGGATATGGTGTGGATGTATGGATGTGGATGTGTATGTGGAAGAATGGATGTGGATGTATGGATGTAGACGTATGGATGTGGATATGGATGTGGATGTATAGATGAGGATGTGGATGTGGATGTATGGATGTGGATGTGTATGTGGAAGAATAGATGTGGATGTATGGATGTGGATGTGTATGTGCATATGGATGTAGATGTATGGATGTGGAGATGGATATGGATGTATGGATGTGGATGTGGATATGGATGTATGGATGTGTATGTGGATATGGATGTAGATGTATGGATGTGGATATGGATGTGGATGTATGGATGAGGATGTGGATGTGGATGTATGGATGTGGATATGGATGTGGATGTATGGATGTGGATGTGTATGTGTATATGAAAGAATGGATGTGGATGTATGAATGTAGATGTATGGATGTGGATATGGATGTGGATGTATGGATGAGGATGTAGATGTGGATGTATGGATGTGGATGTGGATGTATAGATGTGGATGTATGGATGTGGATATGGATGTGGATGTGTATGTGGAAGAATGGATGTGGATGTATGGATATGGATATGGATGTGGATGTATGGATGTGGATATGTATGTAGATGTATGGATGTGGATGTGGATGTATGGATGTGGATATGGATGTGGATGTATGGATGTGGATGAGTATGTGGAAGAATGAATGTAGATGTGTGAATGTGGATGTGTATGTGGAAGAATGGATGTGGATGTATAGATGTGGATGTGTATGTGAATGTATGAATGCAGATGTGTATGTGAAGAATGGATGTGGATGTGAATGTGTACGTGGAAGAGTGGATATGGATGTGTATGTGGAAGTACAAATGTGGAAGAATGAATGAGGATGTGTATGTGAAAGGATGTGATGTCGATGTGAGTGAATGGATGAGATGTAATGTGATGTGAATCGGGATGAGAATGAATGAGATGTGATGTCATGTGAATCACAATGTGAATGAATGATATGGGATGTGAATGGATGATATGTGATGTGAATGAATCTGATGTGATGAGATGAAAAATGATGTGATTGGATGAGAATGGGTACACATATGAATTGGATGTGGATTAAGTAATATGGATTGATGTGGAACAATGTGGAAAGACGAGAGTTCTTTATAGAAACTGTATTTGTGACCTGTTTGTAAATGACTGTTTTATGTCAAGAATGCTGGGGAAGCATTTTGACCGTCTTGTGATGAATAAGGTCGTGGATACCTCACTGATAAAGTTGCAATAGGTGACGGAGAGTCAACGGAGGACATCTCACGTAGCAAGGTCAGCCGAGGTCTTGACCAGCCTCGGTTCGATTTAAATGGTGAGCTTCCGGTACGGTGGATGAGGGACCGAGGAAGCGGCCTATGAGTGAAGCGCTAGGTGACCTGCGAAGGATCCTAGGGCTCTGGGTCGCCGAAGATACCCACACGTGCGTCGTGGAAGATATTGGAACAAGGAGTAAGAGTTGTTTTCTGAAACCGGGCATGGATCTGGTTGATTGACCTTATTGGTCCTCAACGGATGAGTCCATGGCTCTTTTATACGGATCTGTTGGTTGACCTTGTTGGTCTTCAACGGAGATTCCATCTTGAATTTTTTATAAGTGAATATATTGCCGGGTACTATGAGCTAGGAACTATCGAAAAAGCCCCTGTGAGTGGACAGGTGGTGAGCATTTTGGTTGCCAATGATGCCATAAATACTCCAATGAAGGAATGATTAGAAATTAAGATTCAATCGGATATTTTGGAGGATTGTGACCAATGATACTATGGCTTCATTAAATGATTGTTTTAAAGATAGCTGAATCTGTGAAGAAAACAATTTTATATTGGGTGTGTAAGTGGTGTGACTAGCTTTAAGTTTGCATGAACATCCGGCTAGGGGGCCTGGGAACTCTTTTCCCTGGTACCCGGGACAAAACCTAACCAAATTCTTAATTGGATCCCATCACTACAGTGGGGCAGTTGGCTAACCCATGGGACTGGATGGGGCTAGGCTGGACTGATGGATCCGTAAAATGAGACTCAATTTCTGTTGTAGTACGCTAGATGAATTAAATCCCGGATAGTAATTGTTCTATGGAAAAAGGAATCAATGGTTGTGCCTCTCGATTGGGAAAAAAAGCATTGATCTCTATGATCCAAGTGCAAGTTTCTTCCTTGATCTCACGAAGTGACTTTAGGTTCGGTCGGATCAGTTTGGTCAGTTAATGACCTTGACTACGTTAGAGTAAAAATATCATGGAGGAATCGCCCGTGCTTTCTGGGCAAGGGAAGTTTTTCCGAGTTTGGTTTTGGAAGAACCAAGGGATTAGTCTCCTGTCCGGATATCCGTGGTGGTGGGCGAGGCCCCGAGTGAGAGGACCCTGCACCGCGCAAGGAGTGCTACTTCCGCTGCTAGCACCCCCGAATCCGTTGCGCAGAGGGGGAAGGGATCTTTCACAAATAGGGAACATGTGCCCTATTACTTAGAAAGCATCAGCTAACGATATAGTGGAAGCACACAAGGTTAAGGATGGGTCTATAGCCATCAATATTAAAACTGCTATTCAATGATGGGAGCCAACAGGTAAGCTCTGTGCAAATACATGGAATAAAGAGGAAAATTTGTGCCCAGAAAATCAAAAACACAAGGGCAACATAGTATTGGATCAAGGGTTATCAACTAATGACCTAAAGATAATTGATGATCTTATCCACAACCTACCCTCTATCTCCATGCCTCTTTCGAGTACAGATAATAGCACTCAGCCTCCTACTGACTTATATTCAAAGTTTGGTGGCAAACCAATGCATACCAAAGCCTTCTCGGTCAGACAGAGTAAGGCTCAACAATCAACAGTTACAATTTGTTGCCCAAGACAAGGGCGTATCAGTTAGATAACTACGACTATAGATTCATCAATTTCATTTCAATTACTGATGGTCTACTTGCGTCCACGAGGCTTCAAACTGGTAAAAAATGTTGGTTTTAAATAAGGTAAAACTGCACCAAATCAGAGTGAGCAATCGGTAAAATATGAGATTCCAATCATCATATAACTTCACCCTCTGGTATGTATGTGATCTTTTTATTTTTCAAATCGGTAAGTTTTTTCTTCCCTATCTGTCATCTATTACATATTTATGCTTCTTTGACGAGTCAGAATTGAAAATTTGTCTGAAATACAAAGGAGACTCTGTCCAAAATTTGTCAAATTTTTTCACAATATGCAAAATCTTTTATTTTGTTACAAACTTTTGACTTAAGAGACCACATATGGGTATGGAAGTCACTATACATGGACTACCTGCACTCCTAATTTCACAATAAAATCCTGACTATTCTTATCCACCCACCCTGTATAGCTGTAATGATTGCATTCATTTGGGTATACACACTCGTAGAGGGGTGTACTGGGTCTAGGTAGAGGGGGAGGGACATCTTGTGGGTTTTCAACCTATAGGATTTTGACCACCACTTTCAAACGCAAGAAAGTGGAAAAGGGCCATTGGAACTCGCCCCGAAAGGGGGATATTATTATTTTTCCAATCAAAAATTCCAGTCCTGTCCAGAAGGGTATAGTGGCATTCACCAGGAAACTTAGGTACTACATTACATATTGATTAAGACTGGCAGGTAGAGAAAATGAAACCCAACACTTTCTTACTAATAAAAGGTTTTGTTTGTAGTAAAAATGTCCCAGAACACCCAAGCAGGCACTGAATCGAATGGGAAGATGACAAGGAAAAAGGTTGTGTCTAACAAGGAGTTAAAATAGCAAGGACAACCCAAGGGGTTAAAAGGAATACCAAAGGTACCGGATAAGTCATTACAAGATGCTGAAGTTTGGGTAACTAAGCATGGCCATTCATCTAATTGGTTGGGTGATGTAGGCATAAATGGAGAATGCGTGTTCGACTGTGTTAAATTTGCAGCAATGTGATGAGCTATGGTGGATCAAATGCTAGAATCAACATCATTAACAAAGAGATTAGATGATGATTAAGATGTGATTAGTGAGCAATTAACTAATAGCTTAATGTAGGCATGGATAATAAAAAACCAACAAATTCTCATTAGGCCAATGCCTCAATTTATAGAGTTTACATCCAAGCATCTAATCCCACTGATCTCTTCTTGATTCACTCCACCTCTTTTGCTTGATTCTCTCCACCTCTTCCTATAATATCTCCACACATCCTAAATCTTCTCATGCTACCCTTTATTCTCTCCCAGTAGATACTTCTCACCTTTTCACAGCTTCTCTCATTTACAGATTCTCTTTTACAACCTCTTGCTAAGGGCTTGTTCGTGCACACACCCTATTCACTTGTATATTTCAACACCTCCCCTCAAGTGAATAATCCTAGCACACCTGGACCCTATACCAAGTTTCCCTCTTACTTGGCAGTTCGCCACCAGTGCCTCAAGTCCCTAAACTCATAGTCCTTGACACTCTCTCTCTATGTGTCCAAGGCTACTACAAGTGCCCGTGACCTTGACTAAAGTGCTAGAATTGCCAATTAACAAATTTATCTTTGAATTTTTTTGCTTGAGTGCCAAATAATTTATTGAGTTCATCCCATGCATCTTTTGCCCATTGTATCCCTGTGATGTGATGAATTATTTCATCATTTAAAAGGAGTGCGATGAGTCCTAACGCTTTCTCATTCCTGATCTTCCACTCATTTTCCCCACTCACCTCTAGGCATTCATCCCCCCACAGATTTTTTCTCGTGAGCAAATACATGGTTTTTGTTTGCCATGTATAAAACTGCTCCCCATTAAATTTGGCTATCCCTTGTGCCATGCTCATGATGTGAAGGGGGTCTTACCTCTTGATCCAATTTCGAGATTCAAGGGCAGTGTCTACCCTTTTACAACTTGATCTAGTGTTTAGGTGATGATTACAACAGATTTATCAGCATAAATTCACCAGAAATTACATAAAGCAAAGGGTAACAAATCTGTACTGAATGGTTGGAGTACCAAACCATCTCCGAATTGTAATCTGAAGTTATAGGATTTGTATCAGATACCCAATGGTTAATTTGGACCCTCAATTGTACCAAAATATAGTGATTAGTATTGCTTAATCATTGATTAGCAAAATAATCCTCTATTTTGTGTGTAGAAAACAAAGTATGCGAGGAGTCCAGATCTGAGGCCTTAGAGTTCAAATGAGCTCAACTCCTTTCAAAGCCATCAATAGCAGTTAGTCTAGTAGAGGATTAAGCCAAGAAACACAAGAATTGACCAAACATTGAATGCTTAATCTCTGTTTTACCAAAGTCACCTGCATATTTGATGCAGAGCTTGGATCTCACTGTATACTTGATGAAATCAAAAACTGTCTTCACCAGCTTGTAGAGCACCCTTGAAAACCCCTAGGGCCGAGAGGAATTAGAGCAATTGTATCTGGTGGAGAGAGGATCTCAATTTTACTTCAGAAAAATGGCGTTGGCTTTTTCACAAAAATCGACAGCATGCGATGGCGGTTTGGCGATTCGTTTTGACAGGATGAAGCACAGGGAGTATGGCTACATGTGGCTAAGAGGTTTTGGGCCAATGTTATGTGTGAAGGGAGAGAGAGCTCCTCCACCAACTAGGGGTACAGAGGTTAATTGAAAAAGAGCTAAAAATTTGATTTTTTCCTAATCCTAATTAACTAGGTGATTAGCAAGATAATGGGCTCGTAAATTTGATGGATTCTAAGCTAGGCTCTGATACCATGTTAAATTTGTAGAAATGTGATGAGCTATGGTGGATCAAATGCTAGAATCAACATCATTAAACAAAGAGATTAAGACGTGATTAGCTAGCAATTAACTGATAGCTTAATATAGGCATGGATAATCAAAAACCAACAAATTCTCATTATGCCAATGCCTCAATTTATAGAGTTTACATCCAATCATCTAATCCCACTGATCTCTCCTTGATTCACTCTACCTCTTTTGCTTGATTCTCTCCACCTCTTCCCAGAATATCTCCACACATCCTAAATCTTCTCATGCTACCCTTTATTCTCTCCCAGTAGATACTTCTCACCTTTTCACAGCTTCTCTCTCATTTATAGATTCTCTTTTATAGCCTCTTGCTAAGGGCTTGTTCCCGCACACACCCTATTCACTTGTATATTTCAACAGATTGTTCCAAAAGAATACAAAAAAGGAACCATGGTTGTTTACCTACCATGCACCAAAATGCTACTCAGTTCTTAAGGAAGATGGTGTAATGGAGAAATTTTAAGCAACTAGCTTGGATAAGATGGCAGATTCCTGGAATCCTTACTATGACCCTGTTCCCATAACTGAATTCCTAAACTCTTATGATGCAGACAAAGGGATGGGTGTAGTAACCATAGGAACCTATGAGACTGAGATTAAGTTGCATAGAAAGTTAATCATTGAAGCATTCGGCCTGCCTTCAGGGATGTCATGTTCAAAATTCAAACTAGCACCATAAATATTAGGACACACATGAAAAAATGGAGTAAGTCACCACATGGAGAATTCTTTGCACAAATTAGGGATACTACAGTAGAAATAGCTTGTAGAGCAGTCAGTCTTCTCACTCAAGTGAAATACATTGACAGAGATGATAGGATAAACTCTCGGCCTATTTTTATGGTGGCGGAAGGCCATGAGGAGGATTGGGCACATATAATCTTTAACAACCTCACTCCTTATTGTGCAAACCATAAGTATATCATTGGTAATCCTTATCTTCTGCATCAAGTTCACAATACGGGGCAAGAAAGGTCCTTAAATAAGCGGGTGTCAACATTCCAACTCTCATAGGACAAGAGGCTCAAAGACAAGACCAGGGAGATCAAGGCTCTAAGAGCAGCAACATATGACCCTAAAGGTAAGAGAAAAATGGATTCTAGAATGACCACTCAAATGCCTGAGGCAGTGTCAATACAATCTGACCTTCAGCCAAAGAAGCAAAGAATTGCAAAGGAAGTCCTAAACCATAAAGTGCAACAAGTACAACAACAGGCAGTCACTCTGTTTGGCTTGGACATAAAATAAGCAGAAGAGAAGGATTCCAGGCTACATCTTTTAGAGTTGACAAGGGGACTCAACCAGAAGGTTGCAGAAGGGTACTTAACTAGAAGGTTGTAAAAGGTTTCTGAGGAGGAATCTGGGCTACATCTTTTAGAGTTGACAAGGGTACTCAACCATAAGGTTGCAGAATTTTACAAACAACATGCACTTAATAAGCAACAAGTCACTGACCAATAGCATACTCAAATAACACAACTCAAAGCCCAACTCCAAGAATCATCCAACCAAGCAGATAAAATTAGTGAGTTGGTGGCCAATCTGGAAGAGGAAAACTGTTGTCTTTAAAAAGAGCTGCACACGCTTGTAAGCAAAGGGAACGTTATGACAAGGTACACAAAAAAAAGCAAGATCTGCTAAAAGAGATGGAAATTTCAAGCAAAGAATTTGCCTTGGTCATAGCACACAGGAATCAAGCTTAGAGTAAGATGGCTACGGAGATGGATAAGGTAAAAGAATTAACAAAACAATGTAGTGACTTGGAGCATAGACTACAAGAAGCCAAGGAAAGCTTGGTACAACAGCTTCAAAAATAGAATGAAGAAGAAGTCAGGCTCAACCTCAAGCATAAGGCAAAAAAGGACAGCTTATTCTAGCAACTGCAACATGCACAGGAAGATTGCTCAAAGTATCATGCTGAAGCTATGGACAAAGCCAAGGAACTGGAGTCTACTCTCTAGCAGCCCAGCAGAATCAGCACAAAGAGGAGGAGATTTCTCCAGTAGAGAACAAGGGGTAGGTACATTGCTTGCCACTATCTCTAACATGCCTCTGCTTTAGCTGCATTAGTTGTTTCCCCACCACGAACTTTAGCAAAAACCCAAAAAATTTTAACCTCTACCCTTTTACTATCTATGACTATAAAAGACATAGATTTTGAGGTTCCTTTGACAAGTGAGGTAGTGCAATGGGTTTTTCAAAAGATGTCCCGACGACAAAATGCCCCTACATTTGCAATGGCCATTCTTCATGGAGACATTAGTCTACAAAGCCCTAGTGATCTTTTCTATGCCCCATTGCATCTTATAGTAATCGATTTCTGGGCATGGGTTAGGGCGCTTCTCAATTCTCAAGATTTTTCTGAGGAAGGGAAACTTATGGAAGTGGGTCTACTAGAGGACTTAACCTTTGAAGCCCAAACATCTATAGACTACATAGACCAAAGCCTTACTTTGATGAAACTTTTGGACCTTATGAGGCTACTCCTTGTATTAATGGGCTAGGCAAAGAAATCTTTATCACCCCCCTTGGGCATATGGAAGCTATTTAGAATCATTAATGTTCATTTGAAAAGCCTAAAACATGGAAATTCTTTAGAATTTGATATGCCCCACATCAATTACCCCTCCATTGATGACACTGAAATCATTCAATGGGAAGCTTATTTTAAACAACACTTCAATGGCAAGCCACCTAACCCAGAGGAAGAAGACGGGATGGGCAAAGATTTAGACAAATTGACATACCGATATGTCCATGCATTCCAAGTGAATAATCAACCACGGTTGTCACCATCGGAAGGTTCTAAAGGCCAAAGTAAAGGTACCAATAATGAAGCTATAGTTACAATACTCAGTCATGTAAGTGATCTTGACCTACCTTTACAAGATTTCCAACATCTACATTCACAATACAACCAACTATGGGAACTCGGGTAGGAGTCTCAAGCAGATGCACAAAGGCTTACAAAATTTACTTATCATTTCCTTGTGGAGAGGAATAACATGGGGGACATACCTATAGTTCTGGACTCTGGAGGATTACAGATAGTGCAACATGAGGGTCTACAACACGAGGAGAACAATGCATGGATTCAAGATGATACAGCTTGGTGGGAAGAGGCATCACAAGTATCCACCCATGATTAAACTGAATCAACACGAGATTTTCCAGATCTTACTGAAAATTTAGAAGCTGAAGAGTGGCCCACGTACAATATCTACTACCACACAACACCCACAGGTCCTAACACTATGGCTGAACTTTTTGCAAAGCAGGACATGTTTGAGCAGTTGTTGCCGAAGGCAACATATTTGGAAGTAAGGAGGGAAACCCTTGGTTGAAGCCACAACTTCTATTTGAGGCACTCATGCAAGTAACAACCTTTGATCCTCATTGCCCTTATGATCCTACTATATGTGTCAAAACACCCATGACAAAAATGATGAAAAAGAGGCTTTGTTTAGCCTATCCTCCTAGAGATTACATAGATGGAAAGCCAGAGACCTATGGGAGCTAGAGACCTATGGGAGCCCACAAAACAACACACACAATTCAAGAACCCTCACCTGGCGGATCTTCTTGATGTACAAGTGGTTCCTTTCTTAATAGAATATTCTTTTAACAAATGGAAACAGGACCATCCCATAAAGGACAAAGGTGGTTATACACTACCTCCAAGGTAAAGTGAAAGGCCAACAGGATGGGAAGGCACTCAACCAGAATGGAGACAAAACTACCTTCATTGCCTATGCCTATTATAATTCACCAAGGAACCTTCGTGTCAATCCTTGCTTCATGCCATACCCTCGATGGTGGACTAGGGAAGTCTGCAAAGCTAAACAAGGCAAGAATCCCCATTGTATCTTTAATTACCCTTGGTTCCACCTACCAACCTTCACAGATATACATGCCATGAGGAACCACCTTAAGGAATTATACTACGCATGGAGGCAGATACCTGATCCTGCTTTTGTGGCAACAGTTAGATTTATCCAACTTATTATAACACTTTTGGATGTTCCACAAACAGGCACAAAATGGGGCAAAGAACAGTTACTATATGATCTCAATGCAGGCCCAAATTGAAAAGATGTAGGGGAGAAGAGAGCTTGAGCTCTTGCAAAGCACACACACACACTCACAAAACCCTAAAAGAGAACACACAAGGTGAGAGGCTGAAAATCTTCTTCTTCACACCACTCAACACACCATATACAAAGATAAGAGTACACACAATATGAAAAGGTACTCAACCAAATACATACTAGGTTAAAATCACACTCCATTGGGGATGATACACAAGAACAAGTGATTGCACAAAATGCAGGTCAACAATCATAGTTGTTGATAGACCGAGAGAGTCCTCTAGCAGTGGGCCTATTAATAGACCATGGTGTGGAAGGCTGCGTCAGAATGTTAGTCCTCCAAATTCAGCAGGTGCATCATGAAGGAAAAGAGAAGGTCGATGAGCCCCTTGGTATGCCTAACATTTCAGCAAGGCATTCATTTTTTGATAGAGAGTCTAGTGGCTCACAACAGAGCCTTGATGAGGAGTTTGGGAGAGCTTGATCTCTTGCAAGCACACACACACACACACAACAATGGATAACACACACACACTATAATAGAAGGCTAAGGCAGCCCGCAAGGATGCCAAGGACAGATCCAGGACCATGTAGGTTGACGAATAGGGTGAAAAGCCATGTTCAGAGATTGATATATGATGGTTATGTAGCTCACCATTATGCATACATGGCAAAGGTTATGTAGGATGTTGAACCCATGTTTTGAGAATATTGTTGGGCATGCAAATTGGGATACAACCATGGATGAAGAAATGGCTGCATAGGATGCGAATAAGACATGGGAATTGGTGCCTTTGCCTGAGGGTAAAAAGGCCATTGGATATAAGTGGGTGTACAAAGTGAAGCACAACTCAGATGGAAGCATTAATAGGTATAAATCTAGTTTGGTTGCTAAAGGTTATGCTCAGACCTACGACATTGATGAGGAGACATTTAGCCCCGTTGCCAAGATGGTAACCTGAGGGCTGTAATTGCACTGGCTGCATCAAAAGGGTTAGATCTTACATTAGATTGATGTAAAGAATGCATCCTTGCATGGTGAGTTGCAAGAAGAAGTGTATTTGGACCAGCCATCTGGTTATTTAAGTCAACCAGATTATGTGTGCAAGCCGCATAAAGCGTTGTATGGTTTGAAATAGGTGTCGAGAGCATGGCATGACAAAATCTCAGAGGATCTTGTCACCATTAGCTTTCATATGGCAAATATAAATCATTCACTCTATATGCAAAAGAGTGATAAGGAGATTGTCGTCACATTACCATTTATGTGGATAACTTGATTGTTGGGGGTGACAAAGAGTAGAAAGTTGAGCATGTGAAGGGTATCCTTAAGAAGAAGTTTAACATGAAGGATTTAGGTGAGCTGAGATACTTTATTGGCATTGAGGACATTTTGATGTCGAGGGCATATAGCTGTCATAGTGACAATATGCTTTGGACATGTCCAAATATGGTATGGTTGGTTGTAAGCCCATGTTGTACCACTAGATTAGAATGGCAAGTTGAGTGTGAATATAGGTGAGATGTTGGAGAATCCCACTATGTACAAGGAGATAGTGGGTAGCTTGATTTACATGACAATCACCAAGCCAGACTTGAACCACATAGTTGGGTTGGAGAGCCAGTTTATGCAGGCTCCTCGAAAATCGCATTTGGATGGTGTGAGGCGCCTACTACGCTACGTGAGCTCCATAATGGCTTATGGTCTCTTTTATGAGGCTAGTATAGAGGTACAGGTGTATGGATACACTGATGTAGAATTGGATGGTAGTATCTTAGACAAAAGATCTCCTAGTGGATTTATGTTTTTTTTGGGAGTGGTGCTGTTACTTGGAGTAGCAAGAAGCAGCCAATAGTTGCCTTGTCGAGTATAGAGGTAGAGTACAGGGGTGCTGCAAGTATGTGAGGTAGCTTAGTTACACAAGCTACTTGGAGATTTGGGGCTACATGTGGGCAAGCAAGTTGTCATTTATTGTGACAACCTTAGTACCATATAGTTAGCCACAGAGAGGTCTTGGTAGGAGATATTGATCTCATGTACATCAACACAGAGGAGCATGTTGCTGACATTTTCACCAAGGCCTTGGGAATTGAGATGCTTTGTAGATTCCACGGCATGCTTGAAATCTTAGAGATGGAGTTGAGCTTGAGGGGGAGTGTTGAGATGTCAAGCTCAACCAAAGCTGACACTCATGACATCCCTGGGTGTTATTCAACATTTATATCACTGGCACGTTTGGTAGTTGACACGACAGATCTTCATCAATGATTCTAGCTAGACCACACCCACATAGTCCATACACCAAGTTATGGCATACTTATCTTGCTAGCTCACCTATTTAGCATGTTCACACTATGGGCCAAGAAGAAGATTTGAGCCTTCCATTATAGTGTACGTGTTATCCATTGCTTTGTGTGTGTGTGTGTGTGTGTGTGTGTGTGTGCAACCGGAATCTTATTCTAGGAATTGATTGTGGAAAGATAGAGAATTAATTCAATCATAAAAACCATTGCTTGTAAGCTTCAACTAAATCAAAGCAATTGAAAAATTAAACACTTAAACAAAAATACTTAGCTCCAAAAAGACCATATTGGGTGCAATCTTCCCCCCTCTTGTGCGTGGCCTCTCCCCACACAAGAGTATTTCTTTATTAGCTTTCCTTTTCACCAAAATTAGGCCATAGCCCCTAAAATACAAGATGTGCTTTTTAGAGAGCACGGCACTCTTCTTTAACAAAAATAGAGTGTCAAATTGGGACTAGGGTAAAGCCATAGGCTTTAATAAATTCCACAAAAATAAATGTATCTTTCCTAATGTTCAAAATGGAAAAATCATTTAATAAGATTACAAGCTACTATGCTTGCCAAAAATGAAATGTAATGATCCAAGACATTTCTTCCAAAGTAAACTCTTCAATTCCCATAGTCTTCATCACCTGAAAATATAAGCCCAATTAATTATTAAATTAATCCCATAAATATTAAACAGGCACAAATCATCACCAACTCATGACTACCAGGCGTAAGTACCCCAGGAATCACCCTGCCGTACAAACCTAACTAAAATAATCATAGGTGGCCTCAAACATACGTCATATACCGCACGTATTAATATTTATAGTGGTATCACCCACGATATTAACCTAGCCGGCATGACGCAAGAGTAATCTAGGCATCCCCAAATTACTCAAGAGGGGATAAATAATATTTTTGTAGAGGACTTAAAATATATTCTCATGACATCCCTCTTGCTTGAGTTTGCAATTGTCCTCAATTTGCGGATTTGCTGGGTTTGAAAAGAATGAAGAATTTCAGGGTAAACTCGGAAAAATTTCTCAAGCATCCATTTAGCATCTTCTTGAGGATGATTCTTAAAAGTCAAAAGATACTTGAAGTATTGATTACCTATCCTTGTTGTTGTTATCTCTTGGTCAATGATAGCATCAGGAACTAATACTTCTTCCTCTCCTTCAATAAGAGGTGGTTCCTCATATGTTGGGTGAGTAGGAAGTGTTCCTCGAAAAGGTTTCAAGAGATGGATATGAAAAGAATTGTGGATATTCCAATTAGATGGAAGCTCTAGTCTATAGGCCACATCATTAATCTTTTAAAGGATTTTAAATGGCCCATAATATCTAGGCGCTAGCTTCACTGCAGGGAATTTTTCCACACTCTTTAATCGACGCTTTTCAATTCTCAAGAGTACATAATCACCTTCTTGAAATGAAAAATCTTTGCGCTTCCTATTTGCTTGAGATGTATACTTCTCTTGAGCTCTTTGAATACAATCACGCACTTCAGATAGAATGCGATCAAAGTCTCTAACATATTGGTCGGCTGCTTCAATCTTATGAGAGAGTCTAGTAGCCGGAATAGGCAATGCTCTTCCATAGATAGTCTCAAATGGTGCTCGACCAGTAGCAGTATGAGGAGTATTATTATAAGCAAATTGGAGTAGGTGTATGTACTTATCCCATGCACTAGGTTGCTGGGAAACATAGGCTCTAAGCATATCTAAGATAGTGCTATTTGTAACTTCGGTTTGTCCATTCGATTCCGGATGGAATGCCGTGGAAAAATCTAACTTAGTGCCTAAGTTTGAGAAAAGAGCAACCCAAAAGTGACTACAAAATTTAGAATCTCTATCAGAAACTATCACTTTGGGTAGACCATGATGAACAAAAATTTGCTTAACAAATATGTTCGCGGCTTGCTGAGAAGTTAGTGTCTTTTTACATGGAATGAAATAGGCTTGCTTACTAAATCTGTCCACTATTGTCCAAATCATGTCATGGTGACTCGAAGTAGTAGGGAAGCCAGTAATGAAATCCATAGACACTTGTTCCCATGGTCTATCAGGAATAGGTAGAGGCATAAGCAATCCTAAAGCTTTGCCTTTGTAGCTTTTGATTATTTGGCAAATGTTACATTCAGCTACAAACTTAGCTACATCATTCTTCAAATGGGGCCAATAAAATTCTCGAGAAACTACTTGAAGTGTTGCGGAAACTCCTCTATGTCCCACAAATGGTGGTTGGTGCATCTCTTCCAAGACAAGCTGTCTGTAAGGTTGAGTAACACACAATCTTCCAAGACAAGCTGTCTGTAAGGTTGAGTAACACACAATCTTTTCTCAAAGAAAAGATAGCCATCATTATGTGAATAACTTCCTTGAGGTGTCCAATTGTTTTCACGCAATTTGATCCATATTTGAGAAAAATCTGGATCAACTTCGTAAGTTTCTTTCATGAGAACGAATGGTTCACTTTCAATTATAGAAATGTTGTTGATATTTGGTCTTCGACTCAAAGCATCGGCAACAACATTTTCTTTTCCAGGTTGATATTGAATCATAGGTTGGAAACTTTGAATGAAAGCTGCCCATTTGATATGTCTATCTGAAATAAGAGGTTGCGTAAGCAAATGCCTAATGCTTTGTTGGTCTGTCTTGATAAGAAATTCAGAGCCCATTAGGTAATGCTTCCAGATTTTCAAAGCATGCACTACTGCTGCTAATTCCTTGTCATAAGTGCTATAATTTTGCTCTGCAGGCTTAAGCTTTCTACTTTGATATGCAATAGGATGGTTGTCTTGCATAAGAACAGCTCCAAATCCTTTGCCACTAGCATTAGTCACTACTATAAAGAATGGTCTTTGAAAATCAGGTAGTGTAAGAATTGGTGCTTGTGTTAAAGCATTCTTGAGTGTTGCAAAAGATTTATCTTGCTTATCAGTCCAATTGAAATTTGTAGCTTTCTTAAGGAGTTCAGTCAAAGGATTGGCAATACAAGCAAAATTCTTGACGAACTTCCTATAATAACTACATAAGCCAAGAAAAGATCTAAGATCATGTATGTTTCTAGGCGTAGGCCAAGAAGCAATACACTCAATTTTCTTAGGATCTACACGAATCCCTTCGGCCGACACTATATGTCCTAAGTATTCAATCTCCTCTTGAAAGAAAGAACTCTTTTCAGGATTGACATACAATTCATTTTCTCTCAAAAGATTGAACACTTGTTCCAAGTGTTGTTCATGTTCTTGTCGATCCTTGCTAAAAAAAAGAATGTCATCAAAGAACACTATAACAAAACTTTGAAACTTAAGGAATATACGATTCATCATACGGCTGAAAGTAGCTGGAGCATTGGTCAAACCAAATGGCATAACCAAAAACTCATAATGATCAGTTTGGGTTCTAAAAGCTGTCTTGAATATGTCAGATTGAGTCATACGGACTTGATGATACCCAGACTTTAGGTCAATCTTGCTAAAGACCTTTGATCCTCTAAGCTTATCAAGAAGATCATCTACCCTAGGAATAGGATATCTGTTCTTGACAGTAATCTTATTCAATGCACGATAGTCTACACACATTTGGTAAGTTCCGTTCTTCTTCTTAACAAGAAGTACTGGAGCTCCAAAAGGTGAACTACTAGGTCGAATAAGGCCTCTCTCTAGCAAGTCTTCTATTTGGCTTTGGATTTCTCTTTGCTCTAAATTGTTGACTCTATAGGGAGCTTTACAAGGCGGGGAATTTCCAGGCAATAAGTCAATACTATGATCCTCTGGCCTAGACTTAGGTAATCCTGGAGGCAGATCTTCCATGAAACAGTCACTAAATTTGGAGATAAAAGAATCAAACTTTGGTCTTTTGGATGTGTCCAACTCAGCATCAAGCTGGTTAACCCATACCATATAAGTCTTATCTCTTTTTCTTAGAGCTCTCTTTGCTTGAGTGTGACTCAACAAAGGACTCATTTCTCCTTTGACTTGACACTGGAGGATAATATTTTCATTGTCCTTCCTTAGAGAAATTCTATGAGTGTCATAGTCTATAATAGGATTGTATTTGTGTCTCCAAGGCATACCCAAAATTATATCTACCCCTTGTAAAGGTGCAACTAAGAAATCCCTCTTTTCTGTTAAAGGTTTGATGCATAAATCCAAATCTTTCACTACTTGCATGCAATTATACTTTGTTCCAGTAAATGCTGCTTTGACTTTATAGTGCGTAGGTGAAGAATGAAGATTTAATGCTCTAAGTACCTTTTCAGAAATGAAATCATGTGTACTACCATCATCATGCAAAATAAGAACTTCATGTCCATTTATCGTTCCTTTTATTTTAAGCAAAGAATGAACATGAGGTTTACCTTCTTGTTCTGAGTAATCTGGATCGGAATTACCCTCTTGCTCGAATGATTCTTCTTCATTGTCGTCTTCTTCAATCATGTTGACTCGAGCTGCTGCTGCTGCTGGGGTTGAATTCTTGGTACGCTCCGGACAATTCGGTGCTATGTGACCTTCTTTGTGGCACTTGAAACATTTGATAGGCGATGTCTTCGGTTTGCCACCATTGACTTTCTTATTGGTACTCAGGTTGCCTTTAGCCTCGTCTTTGCCTTTGTCATAACCTGGTTTATACATCTTCTTTGAAGCATAAAAAGATTTAGTAAATGGTTTAGACGAAGTACCCTCATGTGCTTTAATCTCTTTAGGAAAACCATTTTTACGTTCTGAATTAGTTGCCAAAGATATTGCAGAAG
The DNA here is from genome assembly GCF_041138505.1 of Cibotium barometz. Taxonomy (NCBI): domain Eukaryota; kingdom Viridiplantae; phylum Streptophyta; class Polypodiopsida; order Cyatheales; family Cibotiaceae; genus Cibotium; species Cibotium barometz. The sequence goes on from NC_141049.1 coordinate 41,806,856, forward strand.
ATAGTGAATGAGGTCGAAACATATTCACATCGGCCCTAATGGTAGATCTAAGGCCCGATATGAACTTTCTTTTTTGATCCTTCTCACTAACTCTATCCACAACCTGCACCTGTAATAAAGTATTCCAGAACTTTTCTATATACTGTGACATAGTTTCCTTTTCCAATTGATGCAAAGTGTCCCATTGGTGCCTAACTTTGGACTTGAATTATGAGGGTAAAAAGTGCTTTTTAACCAGCCGTTGAAATCTTTTCCAAGAATCTGGCTTGTCACGATCTTGCTTAACTACACTCCACCATAAAGCTGCACTGTCTACCATATGATTGACTGCACATTTAATCTTATCTTTCTCTGAAAATTTTTCTCCAGAAAAATAGTCATCTAGTTGACTAAGCCAAGCTAAAATGACCCTAGCATCCTTCTTTCCATCATAATTTTGAAATGTGAAAGCTTTCCGACTAATCTTGGATTCTTTTTGTGACCTTTGTGCTTGCAATGTAGCATTTACAGCCCTTTGAATAGTGTCATCTTCGTCATCAAAAGATAGCGAAGAGTCACGCTTGCATCTACGATTTGAGAGCTGTCTCTCCAATTCAATACGCTTCTCTCTTTCTTCTACAATTTGATGTTGTAAAGAAAGGAGTTGCTCTTGAATTGATGGCGAGATTGGCAAATCTGCCATAGTGCTTGTGCAAATGATGTAGATAAATAAAATTTTACTTTATTTGATGTAAATAAATAAAGCAAAAATGAGTACTTATCTTGTTTTTCTCCCGCAATTCGATCTTGGTTGAAGCTGAACAAGACGTTGTTCAATGGCTGAATTGAATTCTCGTCGCCTCAAACAAATCCCGAACGATTCCGTGTGATTCAAGAGTCTTGGGCTAGTCGAATTGTTGATGAAATAATTTTTCTGCACTTTGAAACCTGCTGAAACAGTCCTGTAAACCTTGCCCAAACTCTGTAATATTTTTTCTGAAATTTTCAGAATTTTTCAGAAGTGATTTCGGAATTTTCTAGCCTTTTCTAGGCAATTTTGAAGCTTTTTTAAACCTGTAAATCACTTTTCTGCACCCAGAAATTTTCAAAATTGGAAAACCTTTGAATTTCTCCTCAAATTTGGAAATTGGGAAAAGTAGAGGTTGAAAAAGGAGTGATGTGACTTGCATGGGGATTGGGAAAAGTGAAAGTAGATTAGGATTAAGAAAAAATTTGGATTATGGAGTGATTAGCTTATAGAGCTATTTTTTTTTTCTTCTCCACTCCACGCTTTTGCGCCGGCAGGCTGCCGCTGTGCGCTCCTTGCTCCAAAAGATTATTGTGGTTTATATAATGTCTTTTGCATGGATTTATCTGCTCCATCCATTATAGATTCACTCAACCTTGAAGCTTTCTGATTTCTGAGAGTTACCCGTGAGGTTTTTGGCTATGAGGATTTCATCCATACGGTCAGATTTTGATTTCACTGAGTATTTGGAAAAACCGCTTTTTGATAGAGAGGGATGGTTTTGCAGGGTGGTGAGTGGGTTTGAGAGTAGATCTAGTTTTGAATCTTTGACCTTTAGGTAAAGACCTGCAAAACACCCTTCTATCCACTGGATAAATTCCTCCACTTTCTTGATTTTTGAGAAGTTGAAGCCCTTTCCTACCTTCTCCACAAATCTCCTAGCCCAAGCTCTGATACCACTGCAACCGGAATCTTATTCTAGGAATTGATTGTGGAAAGATAGAGAATTAATTCAATCATAAAAACCATTGCTTGTAAGCTTCAACTAAATCAAAGCAATTGAAAAATTAAACACTTAAACAAAAATACTTAGCTCCAAAAAGACCATATTGGGTGCAATCTTCCCCTCTCTTGTGCGTGGCCTCTCCCCACACAAGAGTATTTCTTTATTAGCTTTCCTTTTCACCAAAATTAGGCCATAGCCCCCAAAATACAAGATGTGCTTTTTAGAGAGCACGGCACTCTTCTTTAACAAAAATAGAGTGTCAAATTGGGACTAGGGTAAAGCCATAGGCTTTAATAAATTCCACAAAAATAAATGTATCTTTCCTAATGTTCAAAATGGAAAAATCATTTAATAAGATTACAAGCTACTATGCTTGCCAAAAATGAAATGTAATGATCCAAGACATTTCTTCCAAAGTAAACTCTTCAATTCCCAAGTCTTCATCACCTGAAAATATAAGCCCAATTAATTATTAAATTAATCCCACAAATATTAAACAGGCACAAATCATCACCAACTCATGACTACCAGGCGTAAGTATCCCAGGAATCACCCTGCCATACAAACCTAACTGAAATAATCATAGGTGGCCTCAAACATACGTCATATACCGCACGTATTAATATTTATAGTGGTATCACCCACGATATTAACCTAGCCGGCATGACGCAAGAGTAATCTAGGCGTCCCCAAATTACTCAAGAGGGGATAAATAATATTTTTGTAGAGGACTTAAAATATATTCTCATGACAGTGTGTGTGTGCTTGCAAGAGCTCAAGCTCTCTCTCCTCCCCCAATCTTTTTAGCCCTTTGGCAAGGAAAACATTGCTTTAGTTGTCTTATTTGCCTCAAATAGAGACAACCAGTGCATCCTTGTATCTAGGGCCACATCGCACAGTAGGCAAATTAAGCTTCTCCAAAGAAGCATAAATGTTCTCACCCCACTTTAGTGCAAAAAACGTGCTTTCTCCAATCATTTCCCAGCTCAGGATCAAGGATGTTCAAAATCTAGTTATAAATAAAAAGCACATTAACCATGCATAACATTTACATTATTTCTCAGAAAATGTAACATTAACTCGAACTTCAAAGTAGACCATTTACCTTTCCAATTCTATCCACGTCTTTTCTAGTCAAGTTCTCTCTCTCTTTTCTTTCCACTTTTGAGAGTTCCTCCGTCGTCACATCAAAGTGTGTTTCACTGCGTCAAGCCTCCTCTCGAGAGCTTGAGCAAACTGGACCTATAAGAGATTTGCAAAGCATTGCAATTCAAAAATACATACAAACCAAATAACATGCCCAAACATAATTCTACGATGTTTCACTTACATGATACACCAATCCTCCAAGGTAGCCTCTTGTAAGAGGAAACCAAGGCTCGGAACCTTTCATGGATTTCTTTCATATCTGATCTATCACCTTTACATCCACAATAGGCAGCTCTCTATAGCATGTGATTTGACAAAGCATGTAGCTCTAGCCATGTACTAAATCTCCTCTTCAAACTCTCTATTTATATCTATTCAATGTGCATCCCACTCCCTAGTGATAGTGTCATCAACCAATGTGATTGTATGACTGTAGTCCAAATAGAAATAATAAACACCACCTTCTCTACCATGTATCCATTTTTGCCAAAGGCCACCTTTAATGCGGAAACATCATCGTGCAAGCCTCTGACCCGTGCATAAGGAATTAAGCAACACAAGTGTATGGGAAGACATTGAAAACATGTAATCATCCTTGTCTTGCTGAGAATATCCTCTCCCTTTGCCATAGATATTCTACCCTCATCAGTGACAACCTCCTGCTATGCAAATCCTCAAAGGGCATCACATAAAAGGTCTGGAGGCCATTTTAGATCTAATGAATAAATTGAAATACCCACTTATTCATAGTATACTTTTTCCTAGACAGTTGGAGGTTACGCATCAACCTCGTGTGTTTAAGATGTTTGTTTTGGGACCTAGCAATGGTTTAGATTTGGTGAGAAAGATGAGGCCGAAAGGAGAGTTAAAGAGAATGTGGGTCGACTTTGATCACGTGCATAGAGTGCCTTGTTGGTCGACTATGGGTGCTCATGTGTATAACCCTTTCATTAGAGAGCTTTTGACCAACCATAGCCACCTCTGAGTTTAAAGTTGAAAAGATAGATATGCACATATGGAGTTTTAGATGATGCTTAATTCTTTTGTTACACAAAATGGCCATGGGCTGCCAGAGTTCCGTGGTTTCATGGCGAATGAGGCTAGTGCTAATTGGCTTGCAGTCAGGAAGGTCTACAATAAAGGGAAGCCAATGCATGAAAAGGAACGGTCTTGTGCTTTTCATTAGGAGCAGAGTATGATTAAGCACACAAGCTAATGTATACGATCTATGTATCATGAAGAGCACAAGGTGTTGTGTAGACAATGGAAAGATGCACCAACATATATGTCAGCTAAACATTATAGGAAAGAATTACGACAATGGTGAAGAAAGGGACATGCTATTTTCGATGAGATACCATGCCTCGAGACATGGCTTGCATATGGGATGTGTGGACATTACATTGGGGTGCTTGGTTCTTGAAACATGACAATGACAGTCCATTTGTTCCTAATACATATTTAGTAGAAACAAAGCACTCTAGCATGTGAGCTAGAGTGGGATACAAGAAAGAGATTACTCTCTTTAAGGCAATGGCAGACTTGTGGGTGCAGACTTGTCCATGGCGGTACTATAAAATGCAAACTATAATTCTTACCTTGTTGGTTAAAATTTTGGAGCTTGCCCAGAATTGGAAGCCATATGAGATTGATTTCTTGTCAACAAAGGGGCCACCACATCGAGCAGGAGATTGGTTGACTTGACTCACTCAACAATGGATGAGGTGGGTCTAGAAAGCCCAAAGATGCAAAACAACTTTTGGGAGACAAAGAGTGTTCGTAGAGAAAAAGGCCAGCCGTGTCCACCCTGGTGCAGTCTTGGAAAATGATAGCCATAGGCCTTAATATGTGACAGTGATAGTAAATCAGCAAAGGTGAAGCATGCAGCAACAGCAAGGAGAGAATCACGAGAAGACATTATTATTGAATCCGACTTGAATCGTAGCTTTTGGGCTATACGAAGAACTGATCCACATAGCCTTGTCACATGTTTCGGGAAGGTCAAAGAGACAGGTGCACGTTGTGGTGCTCTCATAAATCTAGCAAGAAGGTCTTGTGATGTTGGAGTGCCAGCCCTTTTCTTCTAAGGTAGGTGGTCTTATCTAGGTGGTGCTAGGGAAGGCTACATATGGTTCTACAACACAAGCATTAGTCATGCATGGAATGTTGACACGGTCCACGTGATTGGACCACTCAAGCCTGCTCTCCAGCTGTTTGGATGATTACAACAAGTACACTGTTGAAGTGACGAGATGAGATTGTAGAGCTGATTCAGAGCGGTTTTGTTTTGATGCAGTCATCGATCAGGAATGTGGTTGGTGTATCAGATGGGTGCACGCCCTCCTCATTAGTGCCTATTGCTATTCGTACAAGATATAGGAATGGCAAAGTTGTTCGCTGGAGAATAAATTTAGCTCACAAAATATTTTCAAGAAAAGTTGGAGAAGGGACAAGCTCTAGGGGCTGAGGTTGCTAAAGAAGTATTATTATTTGCAATGCATCACATGTTTTTCATGCTAGCATTGTGGGATCTAGGGCAAAGAGCATAACATATTCTGTTACAATTTCTAAGTTCTCGGGGTGCTCTTGCGAAGACTTCCAACTTTGAGAGCAAGCAACCTATGTCCCTTGCAAACATTTATACTTTGTGTTCCTTCAGGTCCTAAGATGCTATAATTCATGATTTTATGCACCCACAAGTAGTGATAAAGGTGGAGACATTCCAATGTTTCTTGGGCCGTAGGTTTCATTCAAATGTTTGAACTACATGGTAGTTCAAATTTAGGCATTTACAAAGCATTAGTCCATAAATATTACTTTGGCTACACCCAAATTAGTTATTTGAGGAAAGCGAATAGCTATGTGATTTTTTTTGGTAATTTTTCATCTTGGTTTGTTTGCAGATGTTGATGATCAAAAATCTTCTATTGGATTCCAAGCTAGTCTGTTGTTTGTTTGTAATGTCTTTCTTTCATACAAAATTTTGGAAAAAAAATATTGTTGATTGTTGGAATATAGAGTTGATGGCATTTGAGATGAGCAATTAGGTTTGACCTTGCTATTTCTTTTGATACTAAGATTTCCTTTGGGGGTGTGAATTGTTCTTTTTTAATGTCACTTTTGTGACATGTATCTTTTTGCACTCTCTCGGTTCTTGGCTTCGCTTGTTTGCGGTTACTCATGAAATGGACATCCTCAATTTTTATAGACAAATCATATCTTACTAAAAATAGATGGTATTGGCAAAGTGCCTTGTTCCATGATTACAATGTTAAAATTAATTATCCCCCTTTATTGAGATTAGACTTGTGCCATGATTAAGATGATAGAATTCATTATCCCAGTTACCCTTGGACATGCTTTTGAGTCTTTTTTGAGTCATGATATTGGTCTTACTTAGTGTTTCATACAAGGATTTAGTGTGTATATGGTTTTCATCCATTTCCATGTGATACAAATCTCTTTAAGATGAGCATTAACAAAACATGGATGATTCTAAGTCTTATTAGCCATCATCTTAAGCCGATCCTTTAAAACTTGGATGATTCTAAGTTTTATTTTGTTAATCCATAGCCATCATCCAAACATTATAAAGTATTAGTTCTAAATTAGGGTAGCCCTTGTAAAATACTTTATTTTTTCAATTAAAAAATTTCAAGTCCATTGTTCCACAAAAGTTAGTCATAATTCAATAGTTTGTAGAAGGATTGACTTCTTATCAAAAATAGATAATACTAGGAAGGCACATGTAACCAAAGTTATTCCTTCAAGTTGCATCTACTCAAGAAGGCAATGTGCCTTCTTCCATGATTAAGATGCTAGGACTCACTACCCTCTTGCTTTGCATGAGGCTTAAACATTATGATGAATCTCTTTGAACTTGTTAATATATTGGTCCTAATCAATTATCCCAAAGAGGGTTTAGTTGATTTGTATGCATGAAGTTGGCACCCATTTCCATATAATGCATAACTCTTGAACACGAGGGTTGAGAAAGCATGGATGTATCTAAGATTGATTGTTATGTAGCTCAATCCATTTGACAAACCCTACACAAGGGAAAGGTTTCTTTGAGTAAGAATTCCTACACTATTTCCTTTGTCTATTTTGTAGGCAACAACATTTTATGGTTTTAATGTTACGGTTTAATTTTGTTGTTGTTGTTGTAGACGACTAGTGCAAGTTAATTGGGACGAGAAACCGGATTGTTTGACAGAGGATAGGCTATACGGCTTAGTAACTAGCTCGTTGCCAAATGATCACAAAGCACAGATTTTTGATATTTTGGTTGATGATTTGCAAAGACTGAAGGATTCACAAATCCCTAAAAGTATGTAATAATTACTTTTCCTAACTTCTTGATAATTACAAAGTACTTTATTTTGTTTGAATAACAATTTCAATGGCAACGTAGCAAATGCAAGTTTATTCAGGGATTGGCTTCAAAGAGAAGTCATATGGCATGAGATTAGAGTGCAGGGTGTAGTTGTCCTTGTAGAAATATCAAAAAAGTATAAGGTAATTTTTTTAGATACATTCCTGGATGACCTCGCCGATCTTAAGAGACTGTGTTTTGGGAAGTTATTCAAGGAAATGGTGGGATCCTTAAAGAAACAAGGTGTAGTAGCTTCAAACCATGTCGTTGTCACTCAAGGCTACCAGGTGTGCTGTGTTCAGGTGTGTAACATTCTAAAGAGCGTACTTACTACTTGGTTGTACTCTTATATTTGTAAATTGAAAGGATATAATAATGTGTAGATGGATTTGTAAGTGCCATGCGGAGATGGATTTGTAAGTGCCATGCAGAGAGATCTATTTTGCAGATGTGCCTACTACAATCTTAAAAGAATGGCACAATCCAAAAAATGAGAGAGAAGAACTGAAGAGTTAGCAAAGACAAGGATATATATATATATATATATATATATAGAGAGAGAGAGAGAGAGAGAGAGAGAGAGAGAGAGAGAGAGAGAGAGAGAGAGAGAGAGAGAGAGAGAGAGAGAGAGAGGGGGGGGGGGGGGGAAGGAGAGCCAAGAGAAGGATAAAGCGAGAGTTAGCAAAGATAAGGATAGAGAGAGAGAGAGAGAGAGAGAGAGAGAGAGAGAGAGAGAGCAGAGAGCAGAGAGGAGGAAGGATAGAGAAAAAGAGAGTAAAGAGAAGGATAGAGAGAGTGAGTAATGAGATGGATAGAGAGAGAGATGAGGATATAGAGAGCGAGAGAGGGAAGGAGGATATGAGGTAAGAGAAGGATAGAGAGGAAGAGAGAGAGCTACAAAAGAGAGAAGGATAGAGAGAGATAGAGCAAGAGAAGTTTCCTTCATTCTTGACCATCCATGTGAAAACCATTTGGTATGACATCTACTTTTGCCACTTGGAGGATGGTTACACACATGATTGATGGAGAGGAAACACATATGGACTTTAAGGCTAAGGTCACATTTTTTCTTTTAAAAGATTAGGCCAATCCTTTAATTTTCATTCTAAGATTTATTCATCATCTTGAGAGTTTAAATGATAAGGAACATGGATAATCCCTCCTCCAGAGTGTGTAATCATAGCTCATTGTTGATGATTATCCATGGTTGTGCTTGCTTCAAGGCTTTTAAAACCCAAAGAAAACTAGTTAATTAATAATTATTTCAAGAAATTGCTAAATTAAATGCATTAACACAATACAGAAGATGTTCACATGTTAATAATTTTCAAATGAATAAGATAGATAATAATATTGAAATCATTGTGTAAGATGGATAATACTGCTGAAATTACTATTACAAAATAATGATTATAGGTTATTAAAACTGCTTCCCGCTTGTGTGATTTGACTGATAAGAGCTTCAATGGCATGTCCAAAAACTAATGGAATGGAGGTTGTATGCACAGTGTATCTAAGGGTACACATGCAATGAAGCTAGATGTTTGATTAGCCTCCAATGGGAGTCACCTTAGGTCGTATCCATGATTCACTATACTACCCAATTGGTGCAACTTTCAAACCCTATAGCCTCCAATGAGAGTTATCTTAGGTCACATCCACAATTGACTATACCAATCAATTGGTGCAACTTTCACACCCACTCAAGACCATATGGGTAAATGTTTTGGGCTTCGCAACCCAAGGTGTCAAAAGATCTCCTTTAGTCCTTACATGTAGCCTTACTACAATCAAATATGAGAATATCACTTCACACTTACATGTAGCCAATTTGGTTGCATGCCAAATCTATATAAGCCATCTAGCCTACTTGGTTATGTGCCAAATCTACACAAGCCATCTTAAACCATCTAGCCATAATCAGCCACCATCTAGTTTCCAAACTAGGACCTCCCAAATGTCCAAGATTCTTTTTAAAAAATGGCATCTCCTCTTCCTCATAAAGGAGGCCTTACAACATAGCTCTAGTTGGTATCACCTACACAGTTACAAAGACAAGGGTAGAGCTTTGGTTTCCAATAGTTCTCTAACTAGTTGAGTTTATTAGCATGTGTTTAGTAGCCATATTCATTATTTCAAGGGGCTTATTTATCAATACAATGTGGAGAAGAAGCGGCATTAGCCCAAATTTCTTATAATTTCCCGTAGCCTTGTAAGAACATGTGGTCTTGAGAACGTAGAGGTTGTGTAACCAAGTTTTATAAATAAAAAAAGGACATTATATTTCTTCAAAAAGGATGAGAAAGTATTCTTGCTACTAGTACCCTCTAAAGCAAAGATGCTAAGTACTAGAAAGGGCCCCTAGTTGCCACCCCTAGAGATATTTTGGGCCTTGAATTATTCTAAAAAATATTAGATGTGGCAAGATGCATTTACCATAAAATTATCTTGTCCACCTTGTATTTCACATGTAAGTAAATTGAAGAAAAGTGTGATAATTAAAGAGCCAAGGTTATTCAAGCCCTATTAAAGACCTTGGTAGAAGCTCAAGTCAAAGGTGAGAAGTAAAGTGTGAAGGGTGAGAGAGTGAGGGTGAAGAATGAAAGGTAAGAGGCAGAAGGGTGATGGGTAATTTGTGGAAGGTGAAGTATCACTTAAAAAGGATTTAGTGAAAGCTCGGACAAACTATTTTTTCCCCATTTTAAAGCTAGCATACCCAAAGCTTCCTCAATTTTGAGAAACATTTCGTGCCAAATTATCTTATCCTATGCAGCAAATGATACACATAACAAGAGGTTTCTTCCCTTTTTGGACTCTAACAAACTCACATTCCCACCATTCAAGCCCAATTTGTCATTTTTCGAATTTATGATACTCACTCTCTATGCTAACCTCTACCAGTCACACAAGCTCCACACTTTTCCCTATTAATAAAGAGATCTCAAGCAACCTCCATTATTAAGGTAAGCTATATTACTTTAGGAAACTTTATTGCTGGTTTTCTCAACTATGCACAAAACATCAACCTCACAACCATAGTTACTAACTATCATCACATAAAACCCACAAAAGAGAGCTAGTAGAATCACAAACTTTATGGGACTTGCTAAAAGTGGTAAGATAACACCACGACAATGAGGAGTGTGAATAAAAAACAAGAGGGAAAGAGAGAGATTAGCTTGCAATGTAAGTTTGATCATGTAGAATCCATTAGAATGTAGAGAAATTGGTTTTATTACAAAATGAACGGATTAGGGTTCCATGTATCCTCATAATCCCCCTCTATTCCACTTAACATTAGAATTCTCACACATTTTCTTCATTAGTTACAACTAAAAATTATTAGCTTGGACACAATTGTGGGCATTCCCTTGTGATCTTTCTAACTTTAAGCAATGATCACATGCAAATCGGCGATGTTTCTGACTTTAAGCCATGATGACATGTAAAATTGGTGGCTCGCATACCTTTCTATCACAACTTTGTTGATATTATCAAAATGAAGATATAATTAATTAAGGGCTCCATGTAGCCTCATAATCCCCCCTGTTCCACTTAACATTAGGCTTCTCACACATTCTTTTTTTCTCCACTCTACAACAAAAAATTATTAGCTTGGACACAATTGTGGATATTCTCTTGTGGTCTTTCTGACGTTAAGTCATAATAACATGCAAAATTGGTGGTTCGCATACCTTTCTATCACAACTTTGTTGATATTATCATAAATGAAGATATGGCTTTTAGATTACCTAACCACTGTGTGAATATACCTAGGGGTTAATGCCATTGCACAATGAAGATATAACTTGTAGTTTACTCAATTACCCTTTACATGCTGACACTGTCAAACTATGTTAGAGAGAGAGAGAGAGAGAGAGAGAGAGAGAGAGAGAGAGAGAGAGAGAGAGAGAGAGAGAGAGAGAGAGAGAGAGAGAGAGAGAGAGAGAGAGAGAGAGAGAGAGAGAGAGAGAGAGAGAGAGAGAGAATAAAAAAACCATGAATCATTATTCTCTACGTAAATACCTATGGCCTTTGGTTGGGTGATTTCTAACATTCACCACGTACCATGTTGAATCGAATAATATAGTTATAAAGTGTGAATAAAGAAACTGGATTATACAAACCGGTCTAAAGAATGTTCATATAATAGTTATATTTGAGGCCCAAACTACAATCTTTGTGCATGGCAAAAATCATAAGGTCAATTTGTAACAAATAAGGCTCAGAACATTCATTGGTGGAAAAGATATTTATAAATGAAAGAATAGTTTGGAATCATATAAGAAGTGGTTCCATCAATGTATGTAGCGAATGTAGAATATGGATTGAAAGTTTTGTACCTTTAAAGACTAGCAAGATGAAGGGATTCAACCAAAGAAAACAACCACTTTTCACATGGGTAGTATGGCCAAATGGTTGAAGAATAAATGTACAAATGAGTGACATCAAGGATGTCCACTTTAGAATAAGGGATCAAATTCATTAAAAATAGTTTTGAGATGTACAAAGTTATATAATATTTAGTTGAATATGAGCCTTTGAAGGAGAAAAGTGATATTGATTGATTACAAAATGTTCTTGCTGATTTGCTTTAATATAAGAATTCAAAGGGGAAAAAGTGTACAATGATGTATTGCAAAAACTACTTGTTATATTTGTAAAGTTTTATGATTGGTGCTTAAAAAATCCAAAAGACAACAATTTATGCACATGAATAAAGCTAATAAGTATACTACATGGTGGTACTTACATATAATAATATTCATACCAAACAACTACCTTATAAAATATGATTTGAATTGTGTCTATAGACTAGCAATCTCAGTGCTAGTTTACATTGACTAAGATAAGTATACAAGATGGGGAATTGTTTTTATCTTTGTAAAAATCCCTTATTATCAAACCCAAGCACATCTAATAGCCAATTCAAGCCATATTAAAAAGCATAGGACTACCTAAATCTTCACACATTAATTTTATTGGTTAAATATTGTAAGGTAAAGGAGGGAAGGGACGTATGGGGCCAATGCATGATTGCGGCTTGCCATCATATGATAATATTCATACCCAACAACTACCTTATCAAAATTTGATAGGAATTGTCTCTAACAATCTCTATGCTGATTTACATTGACTGAGAGAAGTATACAAGATGGGGAAATGCTTTTGTCCCCCATTATCTTTGTAAAAGGCCCTCGTTATCAAACCCAAGCATGTCTAATAATAGCACATAATGTCTAACGAAGCATAGGACTACCTTAATCTTTACACATATTAATTTTATTTGGTCAAATATTGTAAGGTAAATGAGGGAAGGGATTTACAGGGTCATGATTACCACTTGCCATAGTGTAATTCATAATGATTGCATCAAGGCCATGTTCAATAGCACTTGCTTAGATTTTGAAATATTTGGGTCTTGTAAGTTACTCCAAGTAAACAAGTGTGCTTCATAGATATCACAAATTTTTCTATAAAAATGCATGATAGGTAGGAGGGCATGATATGTTACAACCTATGTACATGTAATCAAAAGGGTATGACATGTTAAAACCTATGTGCATGTAATCAAAAGCGTATGATTTTTGGGATTTAGGTGTACATAAGGGTATATAAATTTTACGCTTGTAGCATACTCTTAAGGGGTACCCCATACTTGTACCATAAGGGTGTATATAAAGGTATATAAATTTTACACTTGTAGCATAAGTGTGTACACAAGGGTATATAAATTTTACACTTGTAGCATAAGTGTGTACACAAGGGTATATAAATTTTACCTCGTAGCATACTCTCAAGGGGTACCTCATACTAAGTAGATGGCCTTCCATAATCTGCAAAGTAGACTCGTGGATTAATCAATCATGTTTATCTTGAACGCATGTTTATCTTGGACTGTGTTCATTGCAAGATGAATGGAAGTGGCTAATTATATGCATTGCACAAACTTGAACGTGCCCCTTTTTCCTTCCTACAAACTTTAAGCCAAGTATGTGATATCTAAACCTTATTTACATGCAAACAAAAGGTGACTAGTTGGACACTACCATAAAAAACATGCAATATAAAATTTACAAAAAGACATTCTTAATTGAGACATGCGGTTTTTACTAGAAATTTGCCATGCTTGAAAATATACTAGAAATAATAATTTGTAATACTCGAGTATAAAGTGCATGCCTTTTTTTTACAATGGCTTGTAGGCTTCAATTTGGTGAAAATAATGCACTCCCCTTCCTCTCAAACACCATGTGCCCCCCTTCTCTCTCTCTCTCTCTCTCTCACACACACACACACACACACACACACACAACAACAACAACAACAACAACAACAACAACAACAACAACAACAACAACAATAACAATCAAAAAGTTAATATGCTCAATGCAATGGCCACACACACGGTTATGCTAGACATTGGCTAGAAATAGAGTTAAAGCTCAGACTACCATGATGAGTTTTCTTGATCATCATTACTAACTTGAATCCATCTTTCATAATTCCATTAATTGGCATGGTAATTATGGCTTTGTATTAGTGCATCAAGCGAGAACAGGCCTCGAATAAGTCTTCCAACTTCATTATTTACTAGGAAAAGCTTATCGCATAAGTATTAAGGGTATTTCCTTGAATTTAGTTTCATGTGTTCCTTCAATGTTCTCCAAGGACATTAAAGTTAAAGCTGAGACTACCATGATGAGTTTTTTTTATCATCATTACTAACTTTAACCCATCTTTAACAATTTCCATTGATTGCCATGGTAATTACGGCTTTGTATTAGTGCTTCGAACTAGAAGAGGTCTTGAACAAGTCTTCCAACTTCATTATTTACTAGGAAAAAGCTTCTCTCTCATAAGCAATAAGGGTATTTCTTTAAATTGAGTTTCATGTATTCCTTTAATGTTCTTCAAGGACATTAAGGTTTTCCAAGTCCCAAGTCACACCTTCCTATCATATTGTAGCTCTTCTTTTTTGTATTGCAAGGAGGTACCCACACTTTATGGTGTAGGAGAGAGAGGGGTTGGTGTAGGGTGGGTGGGTCAAGTAAGTTCTAGCTCTTATATACATGTACTTATGTGCACTTTTTTTTTTCTTTGGTCAGTTTTGTAGACAAGCATTTGACCTCAAACTACTTATAGGTCATATAGCATCCTTGGTACAAGTAGCATCAACTTGTTAAGTCCATTATTGTCTCTCCTTTATATCTTATTAGATCGGTGTACTTTGTAGGGATACATATTGCATTTTCTTATGGGCCCTTGAACATAGATGAGTATGGGGACTCTTCTTTACTTCAATGCTCGGAGCTTCTACATGCTCCATGCATTCTCCTATTTACATAGATTCATAGTCATTTTGGATTAGTCACAATTATGGCGGCATGACACTTATGTTTGTGTTTATATGGCTAGTAGCCGTTTGATAAGTGAGTTTACCCTTTTGAAGGCAAATCATGAGTCCTTCCAAATGCTAAAATGTTTGTCAAGCTCATTTCTTCCTTGAGGTGACAAAACAATGGAGGATGGCTAAATTGTAAGGGCGTGTGAAATATGAGTTATTCTTCTTGTTTTTAAGCAAAAAAAATGCTATATCCTTTTAAGGCACGTGCTTATTCCACCTTAAGTGCTCTTGAACGACCACATTGTTGGTGTGTCCACAGTTGGCCATGATGTCCAAGTATCTTGAGAATAGAGGACATGGAACCCTCTTATAGAAGTTCATAATGTATTCATAGAGGGGAAGGAAAATATCATAAGAGATCTACAGGGCACTCTAGACTCAACCTACTCAATGGCTTGTCCATACTAGATGCATAAGAGCATAGCCTTTTCAATGGTTTGCCAAGGTATAGATGCACAAAGCTAAGCACACTTAATTAATGGTAAACCCACCTAACTAACACTCAGCTAAAGCAAGCAAAGAAAACACATGATTTATATATGAAAAAGCTCAAAGGTGCTTTCCTTTTGTTAGAGAGAGATTGCAATGCAAACAAACTCCTCTGAATGGCTGAATGCACATGCATAAGAGTAACCGTGATTTGGGGTTTTAACTTTTGGCATATTTTATGAGTGAGGGAGAGGGGAAGGAAAATGTACCCACCTAGCCTCCTTTCACAAGATAGGGCTGTTTTTTCACCTACTTCCCCCCTTATGGGCCTTGATCACCAACTCTCTTCTTCACGTGCAACAAGCTTCTATGGAAGTAGAAGGCTTGGAAAGGTGCCCACCTCGAGAATCTAACAAGCAAGCTTCACAACCCACACCTAAAAACTGGATAATAATTCACAAGATTTTGCTTTGTCAATACAACCCACAACCCGAGCTACCTTAGGTTAATCTGAGAAACTGTTGTAGCTTTTCTGCTTTTTGGGCTCTCTCCCTCTCACCGTCTATTCTACCTGCTCTCTCGAGCTTTCTGCTTTTTGGTCCACTTGCTTTTCTTCTTACGCAGGGTTTCCTTCTACTGCAACAGCAGTTTTCTGTTCTCTGGGCTCACATCAAGGAGGGTTCTTGGCCCCTGCATTTCTCATCAGTATTCATTTGTGGTGCCACCGCCGCAGCTTTCTGGTTTTTGGTGGGTTCCTGCATTTCTCATCAGGTCGGGTTCCTTCTGCATTCTGCTTTTTGGGCTTTCTGCATTTGCCATCAGATAGGGATTCCTTTTGCATTTTGCTCTTTGGGCACGTGCATTTCTCATCGTGAAGGTTTCTGCTGTTTGGGCTCCTGTATTTCTCATCACAGAGGGTTCCTTTTGTTTTTTGCTTTTAAGGCTTAGCAAGGGTTACTGCTTGTTGGGCGCAGGCATTTTCTCAATAGGGAGAGCATCCTTCTGCAACCCATAGCTTTCGTTTCGCTGTTTGGGCTTTTCTACCGTAGGCAAGCTTTTTCGGCTTTGCCAGTGGGGCTCTTCATTAACTGTTCACATCACTAAAGCCTCATCGCCCAGTTTTTCTTATCTTACCTTATGCTTTACAACTCTGGTTGCCCTCACCTTTTTCCCGTCTCATTGCCTTGTTGGGCTTGCTTTGAGAGGTGGGTTATTTTGCCCCTCACTTGACACAGCCATTTGTTTTCCCTGAATAGATTTCTGGTTTTTACTCTATTGAGCCACATCGCATGCCTTTGGTCTTGCAGGCGGGAAGGGATCAGGCGACAGAGAACAAGTCAGGCCCCTCTGCTGTAGACATTTGCATGAAAACTTTAGAGCATACCCAGGAAGAGAAACTGTTCATCTTCATACTTTATTCTGCCCAGGTGCTTCAAAGCTTGTCTGCGCAGCAGATGATGTGTCAGGACCCTACTGATGCAGGATCGGAAAACCCTAACTTATTTATTCATAGAGCGACAATCTATGAACAATTCTCAATGCAGTAGTACCTGGGATAAAGAAGCCCTGATAAGCTTTTTTCTTTTCTGCTCAGAGCTGGAGCAAAGGAGGCAATGTTATGGCTTTCCTCTATTGAGAGGCTAAGCTTTGGCGTGCAATTTAACTGGGTGTACAGGTTCTGAAAATGCTCACAAGTGTTGCTCTGCAGTTCTGCTCTGCTGGCATTGCTGACGATGCAGTGAACACCATAGAACTTGCATAGATCCAGTTTTGGATGTAATTCAAAGGATCATACAGGCGCAGCATTCACTGCATTTTGCAAGTTCACAGCCTAACTGGGCAGGTTGTACAAAGCCACATAGTTGCGATCTATGTTGTTTTTGTTTCAATTTGTAAAGTGTCTTATGGAATGGTCTTGAAGTGAGCACTCATGTTTGCGTGTAATGTTGGCATTTATGTCCAAGATACAAGCACATAAAAGAGTTTATCCAAAACACATAGCAGGCTAAGTCATATTCCTGAAGCTAAGGAAACTGTTGATAGTTGGCATGACTTCATCAGAGTTTTGGCATGAGCCAGTGAGATACTCGGCGTGCTTTTTAGTGTCGTTGCTTTTAGGTGTTTTGGTAGAGGACATAAACTTGGCAAAATTGAACTGTTATAAGTAGTGTGCAAGGGTGTCATAGACAGCCAGTTGGAGAGTATTTGTAGGTGAGAGGCAATATATGTTGACGGATCTTATAATACTATATGGAGGATGTGTAGAATGATGTGATTATGAAGTTTGTACTACTGAAACCATCTCTAAATGGGTGAGGGTATCTTTGTTCTATCTTCTTTTGGTTCTTGAGTGCTATCTAAGTTGTGGACACTAATTTGACTCATTTATGCTCCCTATGGCAGGTGAACTATGCACACAATGTAGGGAGTTGATCTGGAAACAAAATGAGAGTGAAAGGACTGGCCTTACTGTACCTGCTGGTGCTGGTATTACTGAATTGTCACATCCTTGCGCTAACTCCCGATGGTAAGTTCATGAAATACTTTCTATACCCCATAGATATGATTTTAAGGCCTTCTGTGGGATGAGGCCCATGATACGATGTTCCATAACTACTGCTTGTGGAATTATATCTCTTCCTTCATGTTTGCACCCTCAGGCGAGGTATTGCTCGCATTCAAAATGAGTTTGAGAAATTCAGATGAAACTCTACCCCATTGGAAGGAAGATGATCTTAGCCCATGCAATTGGCATGGAGTCACTTGCAATAGCCAAACAGGCCGCGTGGTTTCTTTGTGAGTTATTCATCCGCCATTAAAAGCACATTGCAAAGCTTCTACTAATCAACATGAATGGCTTTGAGTGGAAACGGGCTAACCCTTTGATGTCGTGTTCTGAAGCAGAAATCTTGCATTCTACAGGCTATGGGGAAACATAGCCCCTGATTTAGGGAAGCTTGATCAACTACAAAGATTGTAAGTTTTATGACGGTCAATCTGATGAGATTATTATCAATTTTATTGTTTTACCTTTTGTGACTTTCTCACAAGAGGTCATATTCTCAGGGCTCTCCATCAAAACAATCTTTATGGTTCCATTCCTGAAACTTTAGGGAACTGCTCTCATTTGAAAGCCTTGTGAGTGCTCTACATGACCCAGCATTTTCTTTCATTGTTTTGTAATTGCAAGAGATCCACCATGCACATGTAGGGTATACGTGTGTGACACAGTGATGCACATGTAGGGTATATGTGTGTGACACAGTGATGCAAGTGATATGTTCTCTTGTTTATGTTGAAACAAGGGTGGCAGCTTCTGCAGAAAAAAAGGCTAGTGGCTTATGTTGAAAGACGGATGGTGGGGACACAGTGATGCATGTGATATGCTCTCTTGTTAAGGGTGGCAGATTTTGCAGAAAAAAGGCTAGTGGCGTATGTTGAAACAAGGATGGGGGAGTCAAAGGCTTGTTGTATCATGGGCCAACCCTTTCACAAGGATAACAGCTTGAGGCTGAACTGCTGCTTCTTTAAGGGTGATTGTATGATGGGCTCAATCAACTGATGGCTTGTACAAATGCACAAACTGTGTCTATAATGATCCTTTTTGTTTTGAAAGGTGCATCTGTCAACGTACAGTGTCTGACCAACCTTGAAGCATTAAGCTTGAAGTCTGACACACCTATTAATATCTTCATTTAGAGTAATACGGGAAAGGCGCTCTTCAAATTGTATGTAGAGTGGCTCTCGTCACAATGGCAGTTAATAGCTACTCTTACTGTGGGCTGACACACTTGACTGTCTTGTTCACATGAAATCCCCTTGCTGTCAATGGAAACCCCTCTTGTCAAAGGATGCATGAAATGGCTTTGTATCAAACCCAATGAGATTGGACGTAAAGCAAAGGTGCTTCATATGCTCCAAGTTTAGTAGGAGGGATTGCCACGTGCATCACCCATGTGAGTGCCATTTGGACATGGTGTAGACGCTTTTAGGATGGTTTAGAGGCCATTTAGGCACCAATCAGGGGGCTCAAGTGCTGCGTGGACATCGCAAGGGAGCTACTTTTCAACAGATGAATGATTTATTTTGTGGGAAAGTGGATTGTTGTCTTCTTGGATGACTTACTCATGACCCATGTATCTTGTAATTCTTGGTTTACGTCTGCATTCTCTCGTCTGAGTTTGATTTAGTTTTTCCAACTCAAGCTTCCATGCATCTTTCAATGACCTTTCATCATCGCCCATCTTCTTGGCCCAGTGCTCTTGGAACGAGGACTTAAGATCTGTGATTTCCTTGTCATAATGGGATTTCAGCCCAGCCGTTCCCGTTCATGGCTTTCCTTCATGGCAGCCATGGCCTCTTGGATGCCTCTGCAGGGTGCGGTGGTGGTGTATGTGTGTGTGAGAGAGTTTATTTATGTCTAGGAAAGACGCAAAGGGTCTATGAGACCAAATGTAGTACACTTGCTTTGTAAGTAAGTGTCTTTTTCACATCACTTATCCTCCAGTACTGCACACCTTTGAAAACCCCTAAACCCTAAACCCTAAACCCTAAACCCTAAACAAGGATTATATTCCATAAACATGAAAAGGAAAAGAAAAACTAGCTACCCTAAAAACCCAAAAAACAGGACCCATGTGCTATGTGAGTCCCGCATGTACAATGCCCAACCAATCATGTGGTATCTGTTAGAATTTGTGCATCTCATGTGTTGTGGGAACATGGTGTTATTATTGGTGCCTATGTATTTTTCCATGTTTGCTAGGTTGTGGGCTGCTGTCGGCCAGCTACATGGGGGCGGTTGGCCAGCTACATTGCTCCTTTATAAAGGCCTCTCTTCCACTTACTTGTTATTCTATCACGTGCACCCATGCACTGTGGTACATGGTGACAAACTGGCTCATCAACCATGCAAGAATCATGTACAGAAGTAGTAACTTTTAGGATTTATTTGTCTTATGTCGTGACTCCCCAGTTCGGGACATGTCAGGCACGAGCTACGTAGGTCAGTCTCCCAGCCTTAGGTAAGTCCTCTTAACCCACTGTGGAGAATTCAGCAAGTGTTCATCATTCAAGAGCATGTAGATGTCAGCCATACCAATAGATGCATTAGGAGCATGTAGTTGCACTTCATATAGATGTGGGCTAGCCTTGCAAGGGATAGACAACACCTAGCCTTGCATATAGGCTCAGCCGACCAGCCTTTGGCAGGCTGTGGAGCAGTCGGCTAGACCCCTTGAGGTCTTGGGACCAGTCGGCCAGGACTGGCAGCCACCCGACTTGCTACAGGCAGCCGACTGTCATTAAATGCTAGTCGGGTAACAGTTGCTACAACTGACTGACATTTAATGTCAGTCGTGGACATTTTCAGCCAGTCGACCAGCATAAGAAGCAGCGGACTGGCTTCATGTGGCCATATAAAAAGACAGGACCAGTGCAGTCCATAAATCATCAGATAAAAACCAGAGATTATCATCAGAAATCAAGCATGTGTGCCTAGGCTCTTGCCTGTCCATACTTACAGTGTAAATGTGGAAGCTTCGGGGTTGAATCAGTAACTTCAATGCTCAGAATTCAGCAATCTTTCACGGCGAAAATAATGCACAAAACTGAAGTAGAAGTGCAGAAAATAGAGAGAGAGTAGGAGAGGACATAGTATTGGGTCCCAAATACCTCTCTAGGGCCCCCACCACAAATGGTGTATTTGCTTTATTAGAATGATGCAAATCAGAAAATAAAGACTGTACTTTGATCTGTTTTGGCTGAGTTAAATCTCTGCCCTTGACCTTCAGCTTTCACCCGTGTGTTAGATTCTCCCTTGGCTGTCCGGGCCCTTGAGATGCTGTAGCACTTTGTGAAATATGAGATGAATGAATTGTTTTCTGGGCTGTGTTTTTATACCCTCAAAAGCTCTCAGTCGGAGCGAGCGATTGCATTCATTCCAGCATTGAGCGATCATCAAGCATTCAAGCATACAAGTATTCAGCCATTGAGAAAACGCATCAGCATCAGCCTTGTGAAGAAGCGCTTCAGTCCAACAGCTCTTCTCAGCCTCACATCAGAATTCAGCATTTACCTCATTGCTGTTCTCCATCCTCCCAGGTGAAGGAAAATGCAGCATATTCAGCCATCATTGTTGCATATTCATAGCCATAGAACAGTCCCAATTCAGCCTCCTTTGTAAGAGTGCATTGGCGTCGAGATCGGTCATCATTGGTGCTTCTATAGTAGTGTACAATCAGCTCGACTCTTGGTCTTCTGAAGGTCTTGCGTTTGACTTATCTACAATCCCAAAGTCAGTCATAGAGTCATTCTCTTCAAAGAAACAAAGCAAATACTCTTAGCAATAGGAGGGGGCCCTTCAGTGGGTAATTTGGGACCCAATAAGGTGTACATATCTCTATCACTCTCTCTCATCTCTTAAAGTTTGAAGTGATAAAGTGGATTGCTAAAGACTCACGAAACTAAAAGTGTGAGACTTTGTGTGACAAGATCCTTCATCTACGCATAATTCCGCTGCATGTTACATTTTGCTTCCGCATTGTGCAACTTTATCATGGTGTCATCGCCCATGTTTTCTTGCTGATTCGGCATTCTTTCTTGCATCTTGCTGAACCCTCCTCTTCATCGTTTGCTCTTGTCTTGACTCCTCTCTCCTTCATTTGCGTTTTCTGCAAATTGCCCTTCTCTGGTGGCTCCCAGTGGCTGTCCAACACTCGGCTTTTGCATCTGCGTTTTTCTAGTGGATTTTGGAGCAGGCGAGGTTGCTGGTTTCTGTGTTTACAGCGGCGTTTTTGCAAGTTTAGGGCATCCTACTCCAGCGTTTTTCCGGGTGCTTTTCTCTTCGTGGGCTAGTATCTGATGCCTAAGTACTTGGTTGCCTATGTGTGTATTTCTACCTTGTGGCACTTTGTGACATGCGAGGGATTGATCGTAGTAAAACACAACCTTAGGCTGAGCTAAACTTCACTTAATGATGCTTAAGAGATAGACAATTAGTGTCAATGCAATGCAATGCAGCTACATTGGATGAATGGGTTACAATGAGATCTAAATAGATCTATGATGTTGTCCTAGATGAAGATCCTTCTCGGGCTGAGAGGGATAGGCTGAATGCTGATGATGAGGATTGTTCCTTGCTCCAATGCTGAGGTCCCACCACTTGAATGCTGGCTTCCCTCTATGTAGGAGGTAGGAAGATGAACTATGTGCTGAATATGTTGGCTATCGTGCTGATCTGCTGATGTGCTTCTCCATTGGTCCATGGATGAGAAACGCTGAGGAGAGATGAGATAATGGATTGAATATGCTGTGCTTCTACTTATATGAGGTTCTGATGCTGGTCGGCCAGTGTACAGCAGTCCCGACAGCCTGAAAATATCTTCCACGACTCATAAATGCTGAATATGATGCTGTCGACTGCTGATAACAAGCCCTGACCTGATTTATTAAATGCCTTAAATGCTCATGTGCTGAAGATGGGGCTGCAACAGTCCCATACATGTTGGGAATGCATTGGAATAATGCTTAAATGCCTTGGATAATGCTTAATGATCATGAATAATACCTGATAAATGTTTATGATGCTTAGATGATGCCATGTCATTGGTACACTTGAAGGGTGTGCACGTGACATGCCCCTTTGCTAAACTGTTGCCAGGTGGTATACCTGGCAACCTTTCGACTCCTCTACTGATCCTTCTCCACTGAAACCACTGCCCCCTTCTGACTTCTTCTGTCGGGATTGAGGTTGACTGTAGGAGTTGAATCCTTTGAGACAAAGATTTGTCTACTGGGGGAATTGAATGGCAAATGCTGCTAAAACTGCTTTGAAATACCTGAGTCACTCCTAACTTGTCTGTGGAATCCTTTCACACACCATCTCCGTCGTTCTTGAACCTCTGAACCTCCTGAGGTGATGTTGGAGAAAACTTCCGTCTTCTTATGTGGAAGAGAAACCCCTGTTGCCAGGTGAAGCCCAAAACTCCATTTACTCCATTGTAATATGCGGAAGCTTTTGAGAAGAATCGGTAACTTCAAAACTCAGAATTCAGCACTCTTATCGCGACGGAAATTAACGCACAAACTGAAGGGAGACGTGCAGAAAATAGAGAGAGAGAGGGAGAGATGGAGAGGACACAGTATTGGGTCCCAATTACCCTCTGTAGGGCTCCCACCACGGATGGTGTATTAGCTTTATTAGAATGATGAGAAATCTGAAAGAAAATACAGCAACCTAATTCCCTTGGCTTGTCTAGCCCTTGATTTGCTTGAGCTCTTGGTGAATAATGAGATGAATGAATGGGATTATGGACACTTCTGTTTATACTACCCCATCAGGAGCAGTCGGCCAGCATAAAGGCAGTCGGCCAGCCCAAAATTGTGTCACAACTGGAAATTCAGCATTAAATGCTGAAAAATTTCCATAAAGTCTGCGCATCTCTTCCTGGCTGGCTGGTCATCAGGTGTCACCAATTGGCCGACCATTTGGTCCATTCCCACATTTTTGCGTCTCGTTCACTTGAGGCCAGGCCGGTGTCTCATGTGAAGAGGCCAGTATTTTGCTGACATGGACGGGAGCCAGACTGGTGCCACCCGTGTGTTAGCAGGATGGTGTCGTATGGACGGGAGCCAGATTAGTGCCACCCGTGTATGACCTGGACTGTGTTCGATCCATGGGACTGTCACGCCATGGAAGAGCCAGTATTCGTGCCGTGTTTTACCTATGGGACTGTCACACCTAGGGAAACTCGTGCCTGGAACTGTGTCTTACCTATGGGACTGTCACTCCATAGGAAGACCAGGTTTTTATGTTTTATGTCGTGCCAGTTCTGTGCCGACAGATATTTTGTACATGTTCCATGAACGGGAGATATGTCCATGTTACTTTTTGCACATGCACACATATTTTGTATGCTTGAAACTGTTTTCGCATGACATGTATTCGTGTGTTTGCCTGCTTGACGTGTTACTTACTGAGCGGGGACGCCTGCCAGTGAGTCGTGAAGTGTGCCCTGTATTCTGACGAGTTTCAGTGCATGTGAACAGGTGGTAAGTATATGGTACATGTTGTTTTAAATGTTTTAAATACTAACCCTTTGATTTATAAGGTGAAGTGTTCACATTCATTTAAATGTGGGCACCACTTTGGGCACCCACTTTGGGGCCAAGGTGGGGAGCCCCATTTAAGTGAGTGTGGGGGTGGGCAAAGGCACCTACCCAAACTCCCCCACCCTCATGCAAGCGTGGAGTTAAACTCCACATGAATTTTATTAAAAAAGCGCCGTCCTTCAAGCGTGGGACATGATCGCTTCTTCCTAACGTGGATTTTCATCACCCGATTCTCCTTCCACGTGAAGACCAAGAAGTCGTCACCTACGCCTCTGCTCCTACAGCAATCAGGCGCAGGCTTTTTCCCCATCTCTGCTGGCGACTAAATTTACAGCAGGCGGCTCTTTTATTATGCACGTACCTGTCCCCAGGCGGCTGGCTGTGAACTGCACAGCAGGTGGCCACTCATCTCCTTACTGCTGCGCCTGCCCCTCTACAGGCGGCTGAACCATGCTGCTGGTGGCTGCGTTGAAATCTGCAAGGTACTGCTTATGCTGCTGCTGCCTGCGCCAAAATCTCTACAGGCAGTTGAATGTGTTGCTGGCTGCGCCTACTACCCTAGGCGACTGCTGAATCTGCCCCTTCACAAGGCTATGCTGTGGCTGCTCTGAGACGTGGACTCTCTACAGACGTGGCCACCTCCACCAGGACTATTGTGGCTGCTCTCACAGGCGGCTGTGGTCTCTCGTGGTGGTGCTTGTTTTGTTAGTTCTACACGAGACTGCTCCTTCATCAACAAGGGAGGTTTCATCTTCATCATTCCGCAAGATTTGGTCTTTTATCAACCAATTACAAGTAAGTGATTTTCAGATTTGAGTAAAGCATTTAATGTTTAAATCTGGTAAAAGATTCGTCCCGCTCGGCCTACACCCGTTCGGTGCCGGGTTGTCCAAGCTATATGGGCGAACCTCGGTCCAAAGGTGCTGAGATCGGGAGAGCCAGGCGTTAGTACGAGAGCGCCTGTCTGTGCGTGGTCTCGGAACACCAGTGTGGTGCTCTCTGCGGAGTCTAGTGAAAGCACAGGACCGTAGCGATTGGACCACACCAGTGGTCGTACTGCTTCGAGTATTCATCATCGAAATCCGAGCCTACTTGTTTGGTATTGTTTTCATATGTACATGGACATTATCTGGTTCTCAGAACCCATGGAGCATTGTATTCATTAAATACTCCCAATAAATATATCATATATTGAGGGGGGGGTCGGCCCGTTCCGGCCCCAGTGCTGGTGTCCATTTTTTCATTTCTGCTCATTTAAATTCAAGTTGTTTTTAAGTTGTCCATTTCATATTTGTGGTTTTAAAGTTGTGCTATTAAGCGTGTGGGTGTCCAACGGAGTCTTTCCCACTTGACGGGATCGGTTTCATTGGTATCAGAGCACGGTTGTTTCCCTCTTCCTAGTGGGGAAACGAACCTGTGTACTGGACATCCCGCTTTTAGCAAACTTTGAACACAATGGACAGCCAAGGCAACCCTTTGGAAGTACCAAATTCGAGGGGTCCCTCTAGTGCTTCTCGTGGGTCTGATGCCCTGCGTGGTAGGCACAAGCCCCTTGAAAGGGTTATGGATAGTGAATCCAAAGGTCAACTGTCTCCAGGAAAGACAGTTATGCTTGAACAAGACCCTGATGCTATGAAAGCTGAAATGGAACATATGAGAAAACTTTTGCAGGCTCAAGAGCAAGAATTGAAGTTTTTGCATGAAGATCCTCATCTACAAAGTGCTATTGAAGCCAGGAAGGCTGATGCTATGGTTGATGTAACCTTTGAATCAATGGCTCGTGAAGTGGGCAAGAAACCAAGGGAGTTGGCACTTGCCTATCTCCTTCGCAAAGGTGATATCAAAGAGGGGGATGACGGGGAGCTGATTTTCAGAAATCCACCTCGTTTGAAGCATGGAGATCCCGCATCCCAGAGGCTGAAATCTTATATGCAAAAGGAAGAGGTGACTGTCACCTCTCGTCATGCATCCTCTCCCCAAGGCACTAAGCCTGACAGACATATGTATGCCAGTGCTCATGGAGGGCATGAGAGTCACATGCATGCAAGATATGTATCTCATGGAGACAGGTCTGCTTCCAGAAAAATTTTACCTTCTGAGTTGTCTCATGGAGAGACTATGCCATATGCAAGTAAGTCACATGCATCTGAGCTTCGAGTTCGTGGAGCACATGCCACCGTGCCCCATGAAGCTTCTTTGACGGCCCATGGAGCCCATGCAGACAGGGCTACCCGTTGGATAAGGGGAAAAGAAAAAGAGAGGACCATGAGCCTCATGCCAGGAAGCTCAAGGAGTTCAAAGCAGGTGATAAATCTGTCAAATTTGATGTCTTTCATGGTGAACATGATGCTTCTAAGGTGTTAGCGTTTGTGGCACAGTTCGACATTGCTTTTAGCGATGAGGACTTTACAGAAAAGTCGAAGGTGCGCCATGGTAGCATGTTTCTGAAAGGGACTGCTGCCCATTGGTGGATCACCGAAAAGATCACCAAGGATCCCATCTCTACTTGGAAGGAATTCAAAGACAGATTTTATGCTCAGTTCTTGCCACCCAATGCAGAGCAAACTCCCACTCAAAAGTGGGACAGGCTGGAACAAAAAGACAATGAGAGTGTGCAACAGTATGTTAACAAATTTTGGAAAGTGTTGCTGGAAGTGACTCCCTTCATGCTAATCACAGAGGATGAAAGAAAGAGGAAGTTTCGTTCTGGACTGCAACCTGCTTATAGATCGGGTATTGAATTGCACCCAAAACATACGTTGCAACAACTCACAGCTTCTGCCCTTGCTACAGAGCAATTGGTGCTCAAGATCAAGCAGGATCAAGGAGGTTCCAAGGCGAAGGACAAGGCTGCCCCAAATCAGCAAAAGGGCGGACAGCCATCTAAAAAGAACTTCCGGGAGCCTTACAAGGGTGGTAAAGCTGAAAATTACACATCCAAAGAACAGGGCCCAAGAAAGAACAAATTTGGATTAACCCCGGAGCAAAGAGAGCAATATGCTAAGGATGGAAAATGCTTTTCTTGTGGTAGCAAAGACCACATGTTTCGGCAATGCCCAGATCGCAAACCAAAGCACGAGGACAAGCACACCAAAGCAAATGTTCATGCAGTTCCTGATGTGCAAGGTAATACAGGTCATGATGCAAAAGAGCGTATGGTTTGCAAGGCTTGGGGGCAAATCAAGGATCAGCCCGCACTCTTCATGTTTGATGACTGTGCAACTGACAATTTCATCTCTATGCAAATGGCAGCTGCATTGGGTATTGAGGTTGAAAACATGGGACCTCAGATTGAAGCCGAAGCTGCATTTATTGGTAAAGAGGTGCAGGTTACCCCTTTGATTGGGAAGTTGCGTATTCATATACAGGGCTATCTTGATAATGAGCATTTCCTAGTTGCTCCTTTGAATGGATGTGATGTATTGTTGGGCAAGCCGTGGCATCATAGGCTTGAGCCCCGCAAAGACTACAAGTCCAATATGATTTCCTTTATGCATAAAGGCCACATGCACTTTATTGATGCTGGCAAAGAAGGGGATTCCATCCCAGTTGTATCACACATCCAAATTAATAAAGCAATGAAAAAGAGTCTTTCAGCGTACTTGGTTTTTGTTCGTGATAGTCTTGTGCCAAATCAACAAAATGTGGATGCTATGTCTAATGATAGGCTGAATTTTCTTAATGCATTCAACGACTGTTTTGCTGACTCATTGCCAGATGAATTACCTCCCCAAAGGCCCGAAGATCATTGCATAGATCTTGTGCCAGGTAGTTCTCCTCCTAACAAACCCGCATACCGAGTGAGTGCTGCACAGCAAGAAGAAATTATGAAGCAGGTAAACGAGCTTTTAGAGAAAGGTTTGGTTCAGCCCAGTTCCTCACCTTACTGCTCTCCTGTGCTTCTAGTTCAAAAGAAGGACGGATCATTCCGTATGTGTGTAGACTATAGAGCTTTGAACAAGCTTACCATCAAGAACAGATTCCCTATTCCACGTATTGATGATATCTTGGATAAGCTTGATGGTTCAGCTTGCTTTAGCAGACTTGATTTGAAGAGTGGTTATCACCAGATCCGAGTGGTGCCACAAGATGTCCATAAGACTGCATTCAGGACAGCCTTCGGATTATATGAATTCTTGGTAATGCCTTTTGGTCTCACCAATGCTCCTGCTACTTTTAATCGTATGATGGATAGGATATTCCGACCCCATCGCAAGTTTACAGGAGTCTTCTTTGATGATATCTTGGTTTTCTCCAAGAATGAGCAGGAACACAGAACTCATTTGGTCACAGTGTTCGAAGAGTTGCGGAAGCATAAACTTTTCGTCAATGCCAAGAAAAGTGAGTTCTTCCTTTCAGAGATTCATTATCTGGGACATATTGTATCCAAGGATGGAGTTACAATGGATCCTGCAAAGATAGAGACTATTCGGAATTGGCCCGAATTGCAAAACGTACATCAAGTACGTAGTTTTCTGGGATTATGTTCATATTACAGGCGTTTCATAAGGCATTTCGCCATGATTGCCACTCCTCTACATGATCTCACGAAGAAGAAAACTGCTTTCAAATGGACTTCAAAGGAACAGGATGCTTTCTTGCAGCTCAAGCATGCGATCATATGTGGTCCGGTATTGATTGTTCCTGACTTGCACAAGTCATTCGTGGTTGAATGTGATGCTTGTGGTGATTGCATAGGAGCTGTCCTAAATCAAGAAGGGCATGCAGTTGCATACGAGAGCCGTCGTTTGCATGATGCCGAGCTTCATATGGATATCTATGAGAAAGAGCTCTTGGCTGTAATTCACGCCTTAAAGATTTGGAAACACTATCTTCTTGGGGCTGAATTTGTAGTCAAGACAGATCATCAAAGCTTGAGATACTTTCTATCTCAAACCAAGCTTTCAGAGAAGCAGATGAGAATGGCAAATTTTCTTTCCATGTTTCATTTTCAGATTGTGCATACTCCAGGAAAGAAAAATGTGGTGGCCGATGCACTATCTAGGAGGCCTTATATTGCTGCAGTCTCAGTGGCCTCTCATGGAGATCTATCTGCTATGAGAGATTTGTATCATTTGGATGCTGATTTTTGCCATATTTGGACTGATTTGATGGCTGGTCATTCACATGCCTCTTATGTTATCAACGAGGGATATCTCATGAAGGATAATTGCCTATGTGTGGTGAAGGATTTGCGTCCAAAGGTTATGGACGAATGTCACGCTCCACCATATGCTGGTCATCGAGGTATTATGCCTACTACTCGCATGATTCAGAGGTATTTCTTTTGGCCAAGCATGCGTAAAGACATTGAGGCTTATGTGCGTGCATGTATTACTTGCCAAAAGGTGAAATTTGACAGGCAAAAGCCTCTAGGTTTGCTTCAGCCATTGCCTATTCCCTCGCAACCTTGGGAAAGTATCACGATGGATTTTATTATGGATTTGCCTAGATCCCAGCATGGGAATGATGCTATTTGGACTATTGTGGACAGGTTTAGCAAGCAAGCTCACTTCTTGCCTGTCAAGAAAACCATCAAAGCTGATCATATGGTAAAGCTTTTTCTTGCTAACATTTTCAAGCATCATGGTATGCCTAAATCCATTGTTGGGGATAGAGATCCCAGGACTACAAGCCTATTTTGGAGGGCTTTGTTTGATAATATGGGTACTAAGCTTGAGTTTTCATCAGCTTATCATCCCCAAACGGATGGCCAAAGTGAAGCTGCAAATTCAGCTGTGTTGGATTTATTGAAATGTTATGTGGCAGATCAAAAGAGTGCATGGGAGAAGTATCTTCCACTTGTTGAGTTTGCCTACAACAATACAATCCATGCTTCTACAGGAAAGGCTCCGTTTGAGATTATTTATGGCAGAGTGGTCTTGCCACCCATCCTTCGTACAAAGGATGAGATTTTTGCAGCTGATGAATATGTTCGTGACTTGGATGTTGCCTTTGGTCAGGTGCGGACAGCCATTGCAAGATCTCAGGATAAGCATAAAAAGGCTGCTGACAAGCATAGAAGGGACATGGAAGTCAAAGAAGGTGATTGGGTATTGCTGAAATTTGAGAAGGCTAGGCTTCGAAAGAGGCCAGGACGAGAAGGATCATATCCTAAGCTTTCTCCTCGCTATTATGGACCCTTCAAGGTGATTCACAAAATCAATGAAGTGTCCTACAGGCTTGCTTTACCTAGTCATTGGAAGATTCACAATGCTTTTCATGTGAGTCTATTTCGGAAATATGTGGGGCCAGATCCTGATGAGCCTGTCACAGAAGATCCGCCAGAGATTGAAGAGCTTGAGGAGATCCTCCAGCCAGAACAGATTGTTTTTCACAAGGAGAGAAAGCTACCTGCAGGAAAGCTTTCCAGGAGATACCTTGTGAAGTTTAAAAATTATTTGCCTATTGATGCCAAATGGGTAAATGAGGATTATTTTGCAGATTATCCGCAATTGTTGCAGGCATATCTTGAGGCTTTTAAGTTGAGGTCAACTCTTTAGAAGCCCGGGGGGATGTCACCAATTGGCCGACCATTTGGTCCATTCCCACATTTTTGCGTCTCGTTCACTTGAGGCCAGGCCGGTGTCTCATGTGAAGAGGCCAGTATTTTGCTGACATGGACGGGAGCCAGACTGGTGCCACCCGTGTGTTAGCAGGATGGTGTCGTATGGACGGGAGCCAGATTAGTGCCACCCGTGTATGACCTGGACTGTGTTCGATCCATGGGACTGTCACGCCATGGAAGAGCCAGTATTCGTGCCGTGTTTTACCTATGGGACTGTCACACCTAGGGAAACTCGTGCCTGGAACTGTGTCTTACCTATGGGACTGTCACTCCATAGGAAGACCAGGTTTTTATGTTTTATGTCGTGCCAGTTCTGTGCCGACAGATATTTTGTACATGTTCCATGAACGGGAGATATGTCCATGTTACTTTTTGCACATGCACACATATTTTGTATGCTTGAAACTGTTTTCGCATGACATGTATTCGTGTGTTTGCCTGCTTGACGTGTTACTGAGCGGGGACGCCTGCCAGTGAGTCGTGAAGTGTGCCCTGTATTCTGACGAGTTTCAGTGCATGTGAACAGGTGGTAAGTATATGGTACATGTTGTTTTAAATGTTTTAAATACTAACCCTTTGATTTATAAGGTGAAGTGTTCACATTCATTTAAATGTGGGCACCACTTTGGGCACCCACTTTGGGGCCAAGGTGGGGAGCCCCATTTAAGTGAGTGTGGGGGTGGGCAAAGGCACCTACCCAAACTCCCCCACCCTCATGCAAGCGTGGAGTTAAACTCCACATGAATTTTATTAAAAAAGCGCCGTCCTTCAAGCGTGGGACATGATCGCTTCTTCCTAACGTGGATTTTCATCACCCGATTCTCCTTCCACGTGAAGACCAAGAAGTCGTCACCTACGCCTCTGCTCCTACAGCAATCAGGCGCAGGCTTTTTCCCCATCTCTGCTGGCGACTAAATTTACAGCAGGCGGCTCTTTTATTATGCACGTACCTGTCCCCAGGCGGCTGGCTGTGAACTGCACAGCAGGTGGCCACTCATCTCCTTACTGCTGCGCCTGCCCCTCTACAGGCGGCTGAACCATGCTGCTGGTGGCTGCGTTGAAATCTGCAAGGTACTGCTTATGCTGCTGCTGCCTGCGCCAAAATCTCTACAGGCAGTTGAATGTGTTGCTGGCTGCGCCTACTACCCTAGGCGACTGCTGAATCTGCCCCTTCACAAGGCTATGCTGTGGCTGCTCTGAGACGTGGACTCTCTACAGACGTGGCCACCTCCACCAGGACTATTGTGGCTGCTCTCACAGGCGGCTGTGGTCTCTCGTGGTGGTGCTTGTTTTGTTAGTTCTACACGAGACTGCTCCTTCATCAACAAGGGAGGTTTCATCTTCATCATTCCGCAAGATTTGGTCTTTTATCAACCAATTACAAGTAAGTGATTTTCAGATTTGAGTAAAGCATTTAATGTTTAAATCTGGTAAAAGATTCGTCCCGCTCGGCCTACACCCGTTCGGTGCCGGGTTGTCCAAGCTATATGGGCGAACCTCGGTCCAAAGGTGCTGAGATCGGGAGAGCCAGGCGTTAGTACGAGAGCGCCTGTCTGTGCGTGGTCTCGGAACACCAGTGTGGTGCTCTCTGCGGAGTCCAGTGAAAGCACAGGACCGTAGCGATTGGACCACACCAGTGGTCGTACTGCTTCGAGTATTCATCATCGAAATCCGAGCCTACTTGTTTGGTATTGTTTTCATATGTACATGGACATTATCTGGTTCTCAGAACCCATGGAGCATTGTATTCATTAAATACTCCCAATAAATATATCATATATTGAGGGGGGGGTCGGCCCGTTCCGGCCCCAGTGCTGGTGTCCATTTTTTCATTTCTGCTCATTTAAATTCAAGTTGTTTTTAAGTTGTCCATTTCATATTTGTGGTTTTAAAGTTGTGCTATTAAGCGTGTGGGTGTCCAACGGAGTCTTTCCCACTTGACGGGATCGGTTTCATCAGGCGCCTGCTTCTGATTGGTTGGACACAACTTTTGCCCACAATCCAAGGGCTGGGCAGCCTGTATGGGCTGCCCCATACATGCCCTACAGCCATATAAAGGCTGTAAACTCCTGGAAATAGCCTTTGCCCTAGGGCTGTCCTGCAGCCCCTCCATGGCTGGTGGGTTCAGCCTGGGCCTTCGTGGCCCTCATGGGGGTGGTTCTACACCATTCCCATGCCCACACTCAGATCCGGGGTAGCCCTATGGGCTGGCCCCTTGTACTAACCACTATCTACTCAGTGATCTGGCATCCGGTACCATACCGGATACACAGAACCACTGACATCATTCTAGAGGGAGACTCACAGCGCGGACTGGCACTGTTTCATGTGTAGGACAGTGCACACCTGACCTTTGACTCATGTGTAGGACAATGCACACCTGACCTCGGACGACTGAGATGGATCCCTGGCTGACTCGTCCCGGACTGGGCTCACATGGGACCAGTTCACCATCCCAGGTCCTGCACCTTCTGTACAGAAATGTCTATGTGGCATCCAAGTGCGGGATGCAGGTGACAACTCCTTTGATGATGGATGTCATTCTTCCCGAGAGAACTCATGGGCAAAACAGGTATGCCTTGCATATGCAAGATTGACTGCTAGGACGACTCCTATGCAAGCCATATGCAACCATATATGCTGTGCAAGAATGCAGATGGACGGGATATTAATGCATGCCTAAGGGGAAATCCCTAAGGATGGCCTGCAAGATTTTGAGAATTGGATTTAATTGTGCGGAAGCGATTAACATGATGATTGACTGAATGATAGAATGAAAATGATCTAAGGCTGGCTACCGTGTAATGCTCTGATACCAATGTGACATGGGAGGGATTGATCGTAGTAAAACACAACCTTAGGCCGAGCTAAACTTCAAAAGAGATAGACAATTAGTGTCAATGCAATGTAGCTATATTAGATGAATGGGTTACAATGAGATCTAAACAGATCTATGATGCTGTCCTAGATGAAGATCCTTCTCGGGATGAGAGGGATAGGCCGAATGCAGATGATGAGGACTGTTCCTTGCTCCAATTCTGAGGTCCCACCACTTGAACGCTGGCTTCCCTCTATGTAGGAGGTAGGAAGATGAACTATGTGCTGAATATGCTGGCTATCCTGCTGATCTGCTTCTCCCTTGCTCCATGGATGAGAAACGCTGAGGAGAGATGAGATAATGGACTGAATCTTCTGCACTTCTACTTATATGAGGTTCTGATGCTGGTCGGCTAGTGCATAGTAGTCGGCTGCTTGAAAATATCTTCGACGACTCATAAATGCTGAATATGATACTGTTGGCTGCTGTAAATAACCTGTTGGCTGCTGATAACAGGCCCTGACCTGATTTATTAAATGCCTTAAATGCTCATGTGCTGAAGGTGGGGCTGCACCAGTCCCATACATGCTGGGAATGCTTGGAATAATGCTTAAATGCCCCAGATAATGCTTAATGATCCTGAATAATACTTGATAAATGTTTATGATGCTTAGATGATGCCATGTCACTCGTACACCTGAAGGGTGTGCATGTGACACACTTCATTTCTGGAGCTTGAAGGTGGCTGCATTTTCCTGGTTCATCAGTGGTGCTCCTGCCCTGCATTTTCCTAGCGGAGTTCAAGGTGCAATCTAGAGGGGGGGGCTTCGTTGGTGATCGGTGGGCTGTTTTCACAGCTTGGATTGCAGCCGGAGGTATGTTTCTTGCTTGTGGTGAAGCCCGACAAGTGGCTCTTGCCATTCATCTTCTTCCTCGGTTTCCATCCCCTCACGGTGGGTGTTTCTTGAAGGATTTTTGTGGACTGTTTTGCTGCTGGCCAGCCGCTCTCTATCTCAGATTTCTGAGAGGGCTGATTGGTCCTTGTGGTTCTTGCTGCTTGAGAAGTTTTGGAGATTGGTCGTGGAGTGTTGAGATCATCGGTGGCACAAAGGCTTGCTTGCGGGGGTTTGCTATTGCCGTGGATATTGGTTTTCCTCTTGGAGGAGGAATCTGTCCTTGTTTCTCAAGGGCAGGTAAGGTTCCCTCCTAGTGGATAGAATCAAACACTTGCTACAATGCAACAAACAGGACGGTGCCATTGCTACTCTTGTGGAAAGCAGGGTCATTTGGCCACAATCCAAGACCCAAGGTAAAGCCTAGGTCAGGACCAAGTTTTCAAGGAAGTGCGATGATCATATACAGGATGATGACTCTAATACTTCTAGTGCTCCCATGGTTGCAAAAGCCAGAGAGGACCTCGATGGTCAACTTCTATAGTTATACATATAGTTCCCCCCCATGTGATTCCAGCTAGAGGAGGCTTGTGGGCGGGAGAGGGGGGCTGTCCTCACAAGCCCTGCCTTTTTTGCATGGGACCAGTTGTTGGAGTTCCAAGTAGGTAAAATATTTGTTGAGACAAGTTCATTTTTATGGACTGGAAGTGTTCCAAGTCTATTGCTTGGTGTAGCTGAGTGTAAAGCTTTTATAGCTTTATTAACATGATTAAGACTTAATTAACAAACATAAGACAAATGCTGATAGAAAGATTGAGATTGTTTGCATTGAGACAGGGGCCTTTCTTAAATAGAGGCCGAAAGGTTACAAGTGAAGAGACACATCCCTGGGAAGGGGTGTGGCTCTTTAGTCAACGGTTATGTCCTTTGGACTTAGGGGTGTGCCTTTTAATGAATAGACATGTCCTTTGATAGTGACCCATGTGTAAGGGTGTGACCCTTCACAGGTGTCCTTTCAGTTAATAAGAGATTAATGAGTAATTAAGGAGAGATTAAGAGAGTGAGTCACAATCGTGACATTCCCTCCCACTTAAAATAAGATCCAGGGGTAGTTGTTGAGTCTCTGGAAGAAATGATTGAATTGCTTCTGCATCCAAAGCTCTAGCTGCTAGATCCCATGTCATGGCATTATTGTTGACCATAACAATCTTGCATATACCAAACTGAATATTAACTGTATCTGCAACTTGTCTCATCTTTACCGAAAGTATGAGAATCATATCTGGAACTCTTTTGTTAACATCATTGGTAACTTCGAGCTTTGTCCAAGAAAAGATTGAATCTTTATCTGCTTCAAGTGAAACTATTGGTAAATTATCTGATTGTGTCACCACGCTTTCCTGCTCAGAGGCGACAACCACCTGTTGGATGTCTGAAATGGATTCTATTGATTTTTCTCGAACACAAAAGTCTTCAAGTATTGTCGTAGGTTGAGAAGAAATATCTTCCATATGCTTTTCTTTGCTCAGAAAGTTATTCTCGGGACAAGTTATGTCCAAAGATTCATTTGCATCACTGAAGGTAAGGACTGGAGTCTTCCTTTTTGAAGAAGAATCATCATTCACCACGGCGTCAGGTATCTGGTCAGAAACAAAGACTTTGTTTTGCACGGGCGGTGACGAGGCTATTGCTTCTGCCTGGGTCACGGCAAGAAAAGGGGTTGTGGACATTGTATTTGTCACACATGTACAAGCATCTTCTGAATCTTCAGCTTTCTCAGCAGGTATTAAGGCTTCCAATGTAGAAGGGAGAGGTTGAGATTGTTTGCGCCTCTTAGACCTCTCAAGGATCCTCTTGCACAACGTGAGAATGAGTAAGTCTTCAACACTGCCACCAAGAGCTTGCAAGGACTTGAATGTAGGGCATTGCTCGCGAGGGGAAACTTGTCCAACGTCGCGGCGTTCACGACCGAGTACTCGACTAGGGTCGGACACACGTGCCACTAAGTAAGCCCATCTTGATATGGCTGATTTCTTTCCAAGATGTGATCCTTTGGAAGCTTCATGTTGCTGCTTCTGTTGCTGATGATTCCAATAAGAAGTTGGTTGTTTAGAACTGTAACATTTCCAAGAATATCCATGCTGAGGCTTGCATTGCTCGCACGAAGATACTTTGTGTCTAGTTGTCTCTGAAGAACCATGCTGAGGGTGAGAGAATTTTTGTTGAGAAACATGTTGAAGCTCATCGATACATGGCTTCAAACCGCTGGAATGCAGCTTGTTGCTGTGAATGTCATAATAAATAGTTTTGCTGGAGAAGAAGCACCAAGGTAGCCATCAAGCTGCGAAGAACACCATCATAGACCGCAGGTGGGGTTTTTTTTTTTGGAAAATGTGCTGATTGCTGGAGGGGTGCTCCTTTGTTTTTTTTTAATAATCGCTGGCCGGCGGCTTCACGTCGGGTTCTCCCATTCTTTTTTTTTTCTTCTTCTTTTTGTATGCGCTGGTCGGCGGCGGCTGGGCTTCCTTGCGCTGGCGGGTTTCCTTGCGTGCGCTAGCGCTGGTTGCTGTTGGGTGGCTGCTTTACGTGGCTGGTTGAAGCCACGTATATTAAAAGGCTTAGTATATTAAAAGGCTTAATGTAAGCCTTAAGTTATAAGGCTTTTGGTTTCGTTTTTTTTAAAAAAAATATGAAACGTCACGTTTTTAAAAGAAAACGTGAAGAGGCAAGATCGAAGGGTGGCGACCCTGCGTGGAGAGGTATGCAGCCAGAATAAAATGCGATGAGGCCTCCAGTAGAACACAGGCATACTACAAGCACTTTGATGTGACTTTCTGCTTCTCTGCTTCCCATCGTTTTTTTTTAATAGAAAATTGGGAAAATGCTTAATCAAGCAAAATTGGCAAAATTGGGTAGAATTAAATGGGGCATTCTCTCCTGCTCTTCCATTCAACACTTGCTACACCCAATTTTAGGGTTTGGACGGGCTGATTTTAGGGTTAGGGTTTGGACTGATTTTAGGGTTAGGGTTTGGGCATCTCACAGGGCGGAAAAAAGTTTGCTGCTTGTTTACATTACTGCGAGCAAGGATTCACGCCAAGTCCACCATCGCTCTGCTTCTTCCATACAACACCGAGAGGAGAGTAGAGCGGAGAGGGTGAGAGGCTCACAACCGTAGGCCCGAGAAAAAATTTTGCTCTGATACCACTGTGAAGCTTTTATAGCTTTATTAACATGATTAAGACTTAATTAACAAACATAAGACAAATGCTGATAGAAAGATTGAGATTGTTTGCATTGAGACAGGGGCCTTTCTTAAATAGAGGCCGAAAGGTTACAAGTGAAGAGACACATCCCTGGGAAGGGGTGTGGCTCTTGAGTCAACGGTTATGTCCTTTGGACTTAGGGGTGTGCCTTTTAATGAATAGACATGTCCTTTGATAGTGACCCATGTGTAAGGGTGTGACCCTTCACAGGTGTCCTTTCAGTTAATAAGAGATTAATGAGTAATTAAGGAGAGATTAAGAGAGTTAGTCACAATCGTGACACTGAGATTATGGACTGGATGAGTTCCAAGTTCATTGTTTGAGGTCTTTTCAGACATGACGTGTACACCATCTATTGTTGGGGGGTGATGGGCGTATTGTTTTCCGCAAACTCATAATTCTATACGTAGAGCCAAGCAGATTTCTTTGCTGTATAGGTTAGCATTTTGTTTCGAGGAGTTAGGTTGGCAGGTGCTCTTTCTGAGGTGTATTTGGTATGTGTAGTACTCGAGTGTCCATTGTTGCATCTTCATTAGCTTATCTTCTTCAGACTTTTGCACACTAAGAGCTGTAGAGGGGGTGTTAGAATTTGTGCATCTCATGTGTTGTGGAATATGGTCTTATTATTGGCGCCTATGTATTTTTCCGTGTTTGCTAGGTCGTGGGCTGCTGTTGGCCAGCTACATGGGGGCAATGGGCCAGCTACGGTACTCCTTTATAGAGGCCTCTCTTCCACTTACTTGTTATTCATTGAACATATCCACAGGCACATTGTTTGATACGCATCTGCTGGCTGGTATTGCCATTGTATAGCGTCATGCTATAATACAAAGATGTTCATTGTTTGATATTTCTCTCTCTCTGCCTCTCTGCCTCTCTCCTATGTTTTGCTTCCGCATTTTGCAACTTTATCATTGTCCTCATCAAGAGCTGAAGAGATGGTGTTAGTGTCAACCTCCCATGGCGGAGCTGCTCTATGGCGCTGGAGTATGTCCTTGATGTGTGGAGAGAGAGAGAGAGAGAGAGAGAGAGAGAGAGAGAGAGAGAGAGCGAGAGAGAGAGAGAAATGAAATGTTATATTAACGTCTTCAAAAGGCCATAATGACCTATGAGACCAAAAGTTACATCATGGTGGATCTGATACAATGTCTGGATAAAAAAACCCAAAAAATGAAAAATAAAGATGATACTACTGGCACCTAGAAAATGAAACTGGAACTGGAAGGTACACTATGGAGGTGCCTCCATCTCATAATATGTGCCGCTTCGGACACTGGCGGATCTCCTCAATATCCTCTGTGGTCAGCACCCTGACTGGGTGTCCCGAGTGCATCGCAAGAATAATCCGAATCTGCCGCCGCTGCAACCTCCGTCTATGCTGGGATGCCCTCTTCCGTAGTCGTGGGCGTCTGGACCACCCAAGCTCAATCGCACGATCAATCAGTGTACCCCTGGTGTGGGCGGTATCCATGTCCTGCTGTTGCTGTGGTCCATCTGGCGCAGTGATGGCCGGACTAAAGAAGTCTGTAATGTGCCTCTGAGTCTGGCTCTCTGTGCGCCTAAGCAGGCTATCTCTATGTCTCCGCAGCTCAAGCAAGAACAATCCCAAACAGCTCTGGTCCTGGTACCCCATGACTCTGGAAAGTGGTCCAAAACCCTCTCTGAATAAACAGTGGAAACGACCACGTATCTCATAGTATGCAGTACAATGGCATATATAATGCAGCTCTGTCTCTGGCTCCCCATGTCATACTCGGCATATCCTGGCCTCAGCTGGTATACCTCTATATCGGCCAATCTCAATCTCAAGCTGGTGTGAGGATGTGCGAATCTGACCAATAGCACATCGTACTGCATGAGACAAGTGTACATCCATGTAACTGGGTCTGATCACAAAACCATCTGCTGTGAGCTGAAGAAAATGCTCTCTGTAGAAAGCCATCTTCGTGCCCAGCTCCTCAGTCGGCTGTATCCATGTCCTCCTAATGTCCAGCTGAACTAAATCCTGACGTCTGCTGTGAGAGAGAGAGAGAGAGAGAGAGAGAGAGAGAGATCCAATGGCCCTATGAGACAAAACCTGTGAATACAATGTGTCCATGTCATAAACATCATGGAAAATGAAAAATGAAATGAAATAGCTAACCACTGATATACAACTCTGTATCTGTCTAGATGAGATGTAGACTAACTAGCATGCTGTAGGGTGTACAATCATGAAATGCATCCTATCTCCTATCTCCATCTTGTGTCCACCGGGGGGTCGAGGATATCCATCATCGGAGAAGGAGCTAGGAAAGATCCCAGCTTTGCCACGGCAAAGCGAGGTCGTCCCGATGCTGCCTCCATAGTGCTCCGCTGCCAGATTGATGCTGCAAGAATCACATCAATCTAGGTCTGATGTGGGTGTGGTGGTCTAGGGCCTGGTGGACGTGGTCTCCTCGCTGCTCTGAGCTCAGTGGCCCTCGAAATAGTGAGTCCCTTGTTAGTCTCTGATCCTGTGGAGGGAGGGAGGGAGGGAGGGGCGTGGGGGGGGGGGGAAGTGTCTCCTCTTGATGTCTAAATTATGCCTGTAGTAGACTCTCTCTATGTCTCCAAAGCTCCATGAGGAAGTAGGCCAAACATCTCTGATTCTGATAGTCCATCACTCGACTGAGGGGACCAAAACCATCTCTGAACAGAGAGAGAGAGAGAGAGAGAGAGAGAGAGAGAGAGAGAGAGAGATGTATTAACGTCTACAAAAGGCCAAAATGACCTATGAGACCAAAAGGTTACATCATGTCCATGAAATCGGTGAGAGCTCTTTGTATTGGTCCTCTGAT
The DNA here is from genome assembly GCF_041138505.1 of Cibotium barometz. Classification (NCBI taxonomy): domain Eukaryota; kingdom Viridiplantae; phylum Streptophyta; class Polypodiopsida; order Cyatheales; family Cibotiaceae; genus Cibotium; species Cibotium barometz. The sequence continues at coordinate 41,847,425 of NC_141049.1, forward strand.
GGGTACCGCTGGTCTAGTTCACAAAAGGGAAGAACCTGATGAGTTGTATTGTCATTGACAAATGACCAACGCATTTATGAGACCAGAAGGTGTTACAATATATCCATTAAGTAAGCGTATCATGGAAAAAAGAGATGAAACAAACTAGGTAAAGAAATGTGATAGCTATGTCAATGCTATTGTGACAAAGTGGCTGGAATATCTGCCCATCTAGAAAAAGGGAAGAACCTGAGATCTCCAGCTCAAGCCCTCTGTCTGCCACTCAGGAGGTCAAAAACGAGAGAGAGAGAGAGAGAGTGAGAGAGAGAGAGAGAGAGAGAGAGAGAGTTGCTTCACGTAATGCGCACAACAAAGCAGAGTGATCTCATCAAGCTTGAAATATTTTGTGCACAGACTTTTACAGGACAATTATTTAAGTGGACAAATTCCAACAGAGCTAGGTCAATTGTTGGAACTCAAAATTTTGTATGTTCCTGATGCAGAAGACACCTTTGAACTTTTGTTTTGCTTTGCAAACTATTAGCTCCTATAACGTGTTTGAATCTGAATCTCTCAGGGACATGTCAAGTAACTTGCTCAGTGGTACAATTCCAGATTCTCTTGGAAATCTTCAAAATCTAACCAGTTTGTAAGTGTACAACTTACAAGGCCTGCTTTCTCTGTTTTGCCTTAGTGTTAGTCAGATATTTACAGAGAGAAAGAATTGCTATGTACAGCAAGGGTTGTGAATTAGTAGTCGAGTTGAACTAGTGTGTACGTGTGAGCGCTAGCACGCACACGCACACGCACACGCACACGCACACGCACACGCACATACAAATGTACATGTTTTACAAAGTTGTTGCTCTCAAAAGTGGTGCTGGCTAATTCTGCTTTTCAGCAATGTTTCAACAAACTTTTTGGTTGGGGAGATCCCTGAAAATGGAACTTTGAGAAACTTTGGTGGTGAATCGTAAGTCAATTTTCGGCACTCTCCTATTGTAGAAACTTTTGATACCTAAATGTAGGATTACGACATGCAATTGAAAGAGCCAATGCAAAAAAAGGCTCTTCATGTTTATGCTGGACATGCTAGGCCTTGTTTTTGATATATTTTGTCAAAGCACATGCTCACCCTTGGGAGAATTTCGTCTGGTTTATCTTAAACCCATACAGGTTTGTCGGCAACATGGGGCTTTGTGGTCAGCAAGTGGGTGAGATCTGCAAAAGTCAGCTGGAAGATCCTTCCATAACCCCCGATTCATCGTCCTCTCCACTAGAAGGGGTGCCAGGCCCTCTGCTTGGTAATGTTGATTCCGGCTCACCTGTGTGGAGATCTTTATCCTTTTGAGTAGTCACAAGCATGTTTATTGGGATTTTCCGGACTGCTTTTGACAGGTTTGGGCAAGAATTCATCCAAATCTTCAATGAAATTTCTTATCAGTGCCCTTGGCACAGTTGGGTTATCACTTCTTATTGCATTGATGTGCTTTTGGGGATGCTTTTTGTATCATAAATTTGGAAAAAAGCGTAAAGCCTATGAAGAAAATGGAGATGATGGTAAGTACAGCAGCTATTCTGAACTTCAAGGCTCACTCATCAACTGCTTAGTGGGATTTGATTTAAGTTAAATCTGTCTAATTAGGGAACAGCTTACATGGTCATGGTATTTGGCTGCCTCTTCTAAACCTCAATGAGGGTCCACCTTACCTGTAGCCACTCTTGAAGACTAGGATGAGCCTACCTCTTGTTATCCTAAAAGATAGTTTATCATAACCATGGCTAATTCTCCAGGCTGTGGAGTACCAGTAGTTGAGAACCAGTTATGGGCAGCACAAGTGTATGTTGCATTTGGGTGGCTCTTTGGTGCTTGTGTTGGATGGTGTTGAGAAACTACTAATTGGTGCGAGGGCACGCAGCAAGCGGGATGGCTTGGGAAGTGTCGAAGGTGGTGTTGTGTGCAGCCGCCCAGCTCGGCTACCCCAGCATACTGGCTATGCCTGCCCAGCCTTTGCCTCATGCTGGAGTAGTCTTTGGTTTAACTGCAGCACAAGTGTATGTTGCATTTGGGTGGCTCTTTGGTGCTTGCGTTGGATGGTGTTGAGCAACTACTAATTTGTGCGAGGGCACGCAGCAAGCGGGATGGCTTGGGAAGTGTCGAAGGTGTTGTGCTTGGTATGTGGCAGTGTAGATGAGTTTGAGTGTGATCGGGTTATAATACATGAGTAGGTTGCAGACTTCAAGACGTAGGAGCAGATGTGGGAGTATGCAGGCTTTATGTACAGGAACTAGATTGCTCGTTATTTACTCAGACAGATGGGGAAGTATCTCCCGAGGATTTGGCATGTTGGATCATGCTGGTCTGAAACATTTGAACAAAGACATTGTAGGCGGTGAGATCGAAAGGGGGACTGTGAGTCCTATAGATCCAGACATGTTTGACAGGGCCTTGTTTTATATTTTCTTCACTGGCGATAGGGGATGCGTAGCCCGGAGGTAGGAACGAGAGGTGGTAATATCTTTGTTATTGGAGTTCCTAGAGGGGGGTGGTCTCAGGCTGCTATGTGGTTTCGCATGGATTTGTCACGGGGTGGCTTCCTATATTGATTAAAATGGGTATGTCCATGTGGCATTGGATTCAGAGGATGAAGTTGTTCATCACGATCTGTGGTTGGTTGGATGCAGATAGCTCGAAGTTGGAGTTAGCATGGAGAACTTGTGACACTCCTGGAGCATGATATTGCTCAAATGATTTTGTCCCTTCGTCTACGAGTTCCAAGGTATAATTGATTGAAGTTCCAGTGACAACTGAGAGCAGTTGTTGATCTGATCGAAGTCCTGGAAGATTGTACTTGAGGAGGAGATGGAGCTGGTCTCATTTGAAGGTTTGGAGCAGATTGTATACGGATGCACGCACAGAGAGATTCTCTAGTTGCTAGAGAGGAGCATTGGCATCAAAATATCTGTTCAACTTCAAAACCATGAAGGGGTGTTAGATTTATAGTGTTCATAGATGTGTTGACGGGTATCTCTATGCTGTGAGCTCCCTTGGGAGACAGTCCTGAGATGGTCTGTGTCTAGCATGTTGACTAGATAGGCGGTTAGTCTTGTTTACACCGGTACAGCTTGGGCATGTGGACACAAGCTTGTATATGTGTGTGGAACTAGTTTTAGTGGTCATGGGCGGGCTATCATCAGTCATGTATGGACATGGTCCTAATTTGGTCTAGAGGTCCAGTTGGCTAGAGTTGGCCACCCCAAATCACTAAACAAATAGTACTGCTAGGTCTTGTATTCGTACATCACTCATGAGAGTCATCTGAGGCACACTGTGGAGCTCATCCACCAACTGAAGGGCCTGAGACCAATGCAGGTGGAGAGAGAAGATCGTTGTAACTACTTGTTCTTTAGCAATATTTTCTTGGTGTTGACCTTGTTGCATCTACTTCGTTGTCTATTTTCTGACAGTTCCTTGGAAGATAATGGAAACTGAGTTTGTCAGCTTGATGAAATAGCACTTAGCAGGCACTTTTGACCATTGATTTGTGTTACCACAATAGTTTGGCTTTGATTGTGATGCTTATGGTGAAGATTTATGGGGCAATGTTGGTACTCAGGTGATAGTGAATGTGGGACTTTGGTTAGTTTTGATGTACCTTGTTATTTAGGCCCACAGGATGCATGATGCTAAAAATCAGTGTGATTGTGTTTGGTAGGTGCCATGGTGGTCATCTTTCACGGTGATATACCTTATACATCTAAAGAAATAATTCGGAGAATTGAGCTACTGGATGAGACCCAGGTCATTGGTCATGGAGGCTTTGGAACAGTTTATAAGCTTGTTATGGAGGATGGCAGTGCATTTGCTGTAAAGAAAATTGACAAAAGCAGCTTTGACCGGCTTTTTGAAAGAGAGCTGGAGGTTTTAGGGAGCATTAAGCACCGCAACCTGGTCAATCTCAGAGGCTACTGTAATTCCCCCTCGGCGAAGCTGCTAATCTATGACTACCTACAAAATGGGAGCCTAGAAGAGGTTCTGCATGGTAAAGAACCTTAATCCTCCTTGTATGGCACGAGAGTCATCATACTCTTAACATGTATTAACATATGGGATTGTAGCGCTGCGATTGTACTGCTTCCATCCACGGGCCATGGTTGTTTGCTGGGGCGGGGGGGGGTCGCATTTTGCGGTGTGAAAAGCTGAGTTTTGTGCATTGCTTGTGATAGTAGAGCCAGTTAAATTTCCACCTTTTAAGAGTGTTTGTTTAAACTGCAGATCGTGATCCTGATGAATCATCACTAAGCTGGGGGGCTCGTCTAAAGGTTGCTTTAGGGGCTGCCCGAGGACTTGCATACTTGCATCATGATTGCTCCCCAAGAATTATACATCGTGACGTTAAGTCGAGCAACATTCTTATTGGAGAAAACCTTGAGCCACATGTATCGGATTTTGGATTGGCCAAATTATTAGAAGACAACATCTCACACGTCACAACTGTCATTGTGGGGACGTTTGGGTATTTGGCTCCAGGTAATGCGTGTTGTGAACTTGGCACACATGGTCGTGCATGGGTGCAGGTAGGTGCTTGTGGGTGTGGGTAAGCGCTCGTGTAATGTACTATTATTTGTGTGTGTGTGTGTGAGAGAAAAAAGTTACATAATGTTCAATATATAGCTAGTGTACACTATTTTTATATCGATACTACTTTATATAATATCATATTTTTTCCCCCTAAATATGTAAAATTAGAAAAATATTGATAGCTGAGCTGGTGTGTGTGTGGGAATGGATGCAATTGCTGCTGCTGCCGCGCTCTCTCTCTCTCTCTCTCTCTCTCTCTTTCATGCACGCACGCGCACACACATGAATGCATGCATGCGTGCAACTCAGGTTTTTTTGACGAACCAACAGGCACATGTACACGCAATGAGAGATCAAGTGGATGCTATTATTGCTATTGCATGTTCCTAATGGCATGCTTGAATGCTTTTTTTTGTAGAGTATCTTCAAAGTGGAAGAGCAACAGAAAAAACAGATGTTTACAGCTACGGGATTGTTCTGCTTGAACTTATCAGCGGGAAGCGGCCAAGTGATGCTTCCTTTGTTGAAAAGGGATTAAACATTGTTGGATGGGTACAATTCTTACTTACGAGTTTTTAATTTTTGAATTTTAGTCATGCACAGGGTGGTGGGCCCTCTACTCACCCCCTGACAAGATGACGCCCCCAGCATCGCCTGGCGCGATTTGAACCCGTGACCCCCCCCCCCCCCCCCCTTGGGACTTTGAATTGCCAACCACTAGGCTATATGCTGGTGGTCAAAATCTTACTTGGAGTTTCAATCTTACATTCTGTTTTCCTTCCATTGTCCCCTTTTCTGAGCCATCCAAAGCTTTTGCAGTTGGTTTGATTACATTAAAATGTTGGCAGGCTATCTCACTCAAAAAGGAGAAGAACTTGAAGGAGATTCTTGACCCTAGGTGCGAGGGGGCATTTATGGATAGCTTGGAGGCGTTGCTGCAGATTGCAACTCTGTGCTTAAGTCCAATGCCAGATGATCGGCCATCTATGCATGAAGTGGTGAAGATGCTGGAAGCTGAGATCATGTCACCATGTCCAAGTGATTTTTATGACTCGAACTCGGACTGAAAGGCCGAGATGTGTCTCCATTGCGTAGTAGGTTAAGTGTGTCGGTTATTTATTCATTATTCTTTAAGTAAAAATAAGATCATAGTGGAGAGCGTTGGGAGGGTTTTGTGAGTACTTAAGGAGGTTAAGCATAAGCTGTAGCAGCGAGTGCTGCTTACCTACCCTGAAGGTGAGAGTTTGGAAAGTGTTTTTTTGGGTGTATATGTATGTGTATGTAAATGCTAAATTAGGGAAGCAAATGTAATTTATGGTCGAATCATGCTTGAATTATGTGCTGGTTAATCATGTAGTTGCATTCAGCACTTGTACATAAACTCCTATTTGGATCAAGGTGTGCAGAACTGTGCATGCTCCTGGTAAGTTGGCGTGAGGCTAAGGCTACTCGTGATTGCCAAGTGTTCAAGAATAGTGCTGGTAACTCAGCTAAAGGCATCCAAGAGTAGGTCATAGTGGTGGCTCAAGTATTATCGAATATGAAACATTTCTGATGATGTAGTTCACCCAACGAGGCATTGTACAAAAGAGTGTCCCACAATCTGAGGGATATATGATTCACTGTTGTAAGAGGACTCTTCTTCTAATGACGACTCTAGATTTGAGATTTACAGAAAATATCCTTTTTATGGCGATGCATATGTATTCATGCACATCCAGGCTTTGTACGTGTGTGATTGGTACCACCTTCTAGAAATCCATATTGAAGAGACTCTGGAAATTCAATGGTCTCCCATTTTCGTCAACATTGAAGAACACAATGCAATGCCATGCTGGGGCTTGCATTGGGGAAACTTAAAGGTTGATTTGGAAGGTTATGTAGATAGTCGCATCTGAATCCAATTGTGCTCGAAGCTACTCCTAAAAGCTCATGCATCAGAAGTGCTATTTGGCTGCCATGTTGTGGAAGTTTCTTTGGGAGAATTGGAACCATAAATTTTAAATTTTAAATTATTGTCCTTTTGTATGTGTGAATGTGGCCACTTTGCAAAGCAAAGCTTCATGTATGATGACTCGTCCAAGGATGTAAATGTTACAGGAAAGCTCTTGCCCACAGTCGTGCATGAACTTCTCAACCCCTTGGAACAAACTGTATTAATGCCCACCTTGGTTGTGTATCTATATTACTTTTGAGTGTCAAACTTGCCTTGTGGCTCAATTCACCTTGGGACTAATCAGGACTCCTCATGAGTCTCCTCGACTTAAACAGTGCTTGGGGTTATCACCTGGAGTTTTCAAGAGATTTGTGTGGAAGTAAGGAATGGTGCGGATGGAACCATTTTTGCAGCAACACTAGATGGGCAAGATGCCAAAGTGAGTGCATTATATGCAAGAAGTTGAATCTTTTGTCATAGTGGATGATGGTTTTGACAATACCCAGGTGTTCAAGCTTATCCATTCATTAAGTAATTTTTTTGAGGCAAACAATGTTGTGTGTTGCTTGTGTGCTCTAGAGATACATGATGCAAGACACCTAGAAAGAAAGAAAGAGAAACATTAGCATCTGCAAAGGACTCGGCCTATGAGACCATGAATAGTACAATGATACCATAGGGTATACAGTGTCGTGGAAAAATAATGAAAGAATACAAAAATTGAGACCTCATGATGGTAGATGTGGCTATGGTAAGGTATGTCATGTTAGGGAATCTCATGGATCTGTCTCTTTGTGGTGGAGATTCTCAATGCTTGGGCTGGGGATGCCTTGCACATAAGATGGAGCACAAGCATGGTCACTCAACACTCATTGGGGCCTGAATATGGATGCCCTTGTGTACATATGGTATGAGCTCATGTCAATGTAGTGGTGTTGGCACTGCTATGGATGCTTGTGGTGTGAAGAAATCAGTGAAGGATGTTTGGGCAACGTCTTGTATGGGCTTGCCTTGTCTCTTAGCACGTCTTTTTGATACTCCATCCTTGTTGTCTTCATAGGTTGTCTACGTTAAGGTAACACCTTTTTGTTTTTATACTCTTGTACTCATGGGGTATTTTACATCTCATTTTTCTTGGATCCTTTTGTAGAGGTGCAAAGGGTGTTCCTTTAGCAAGCAACCATGAGATCTTTTGGCGTACTTCCAAATCCCTAAGATGTGTGTTTTAGGGGTTGAGATACCAGATTGTGTGCCAAACCTTGTGTTGATTGATTATCATAGTATATGGTGGTGAGAGTTTCTGCATCCTACATTGCAACTTTAGCAACTTCAACACGTAGCATTTGCAACCATAAAGTCTCTTTGTAAGAGGTTGTGAGTGCCTTATATAAGAATTTTATAGAGGAAAGAGAGACGGTATCATACTTCTTTGACAACCATTAGATTACCCCATCTACACAAGAAAGTAAAACCCGCTTGTGGGTTTTCCATCCCACTACATAATCTAAGTTTGAGTGTTCTCTCAACCTCAATTCCTGTCCTTTGTACTCTTTACGAGAGAAAAAGGTTGATTGGGGATCAAGATTCTTTCAAATTGGGAAGGCATCATTAGCCAACCCCTTAGCAGGCAAGACCCTTGGGAGTTAAGATATTAGAGGTGTTGTTAGTCATTTGAGTCTTATGAAAAGTCATGATCTTCTTAAACACAAGCATAAAGAAAGAAGAGTAGCATGCTAGCTCACCTCCCAATTGTAGTTAGTTGGTAATTTTAAGCCCTATGGTTGTCTAGACATTCTTGGCATGTCAGGATAATTATCCAAGGCCTCAGATCTTGATGCATAAACATTGGGTTTCTTCATGGTTAATTTGTCGGCTAGGATGAGGTTATGTTTGTGTTAAAGTAGACTTGAAGCGGAGTTGTAAAACCCATCATGGATGGAAAGTGCACCAATTAGACATTAAAACAATGTTCTAAATTGTGACTTGTAGGAAGAAGTTTATGTGTGCCAACTAGCTAGATTTGCCCAACCTAGTCACAAGAATAGAAGGTATAGAAGCTTGATAAAGCATTACATGGTTTGAAACAAGCTCCCAAATCTTGGTACCAAAAGATTCATGCCTACTTGATTGGATAAGGATTTCAAAATAGCCCTACGAAAAGCACTTATATGTGAAAAAAAGACAACCAAGATTTGCTTCTTGTCATTCTCTATGTAAATGACATGCTAGTGTGACATGCACTAATGAGGACTTCATTATAGCTTTTAAGATAGACCTTACCTCGAATTTTGAGATGTTAGATATTGGTCTTTTACACTACTCAGGTATGTAGTTTATATCACAAGATGATGGTATAGTCATTAAGCAATCAAAGTACATCTAGGCACTACTTAAGTGGTCCTATATGGAAAGTTGCAAACCAATCTCTACACTAATGAAACTTGGTGTAAAAGTTAGTATATAGGATGCTAGTGAAACATTCGACATAACCACTTATGATCAAGCCATTAGATGCCTAATCTATTTATGTAACTCACGGCCAAACATCCAGTATGGTCTCACAACTTTCAAAGTTATGCATTGTCCATTAGCAACAAACAGTTAAACGTATCTTCAGATATATGCAAGGCACTCAAAATCTTGGACCGTTCTATGCTAAGGGGGTGATTTAGAACAATAGGCCTTCAGTGCTTTCGGTTGGACAGGCAATTATGATACATGACAATCGACATATGGGAATTGCTTCTTTCTTGGCAATCCATGCATATCTTAGCTATTAAGAGGCAACCAACTATGGTAACATCATCATATGAAGCTTGAATACACAGCAACATTCATTGTGATAGTTAAACATATATGGTTGAGAAGATTGATGGAGGATCTTTGTGTCCCTTCAGAGAGCCTTACTCCAGATGAAAACAATCATAGAAGGGCGATTCTATTTGTTGCCACATGTCTTGTTGGTGAAGCAGTGGAAAATTAGGATTGCTTCGACTATGTAGTTGTGAACAATTTGTTTGAATTCGATGATTCAACTATACTAAATTGAGGTGACTGCATTGTAGCTAGAATCGTTGGAAGAGTTAATTGTAGCTATTATTATTAGGCTGTGAACCAACTACGAGGAGCTCATTGTTGAATGAATTAGAGGAAGCGTCCTTCACAAAGAGAAAGCTTCAATGGAAGGCTGCAAGTGTTGGAAATAGGGGGCCACTTCCCGGGAGGTCACCCATCCCAGTAGTGTTCACGCCCTCCTGCGCGCCTAACATCCACCACTCTAATCCCTTCCAAGCTATGAAAACTGATGGAGGAGGGATGAGAATGGCCCTAGTCTTCTATTACTTATGGATTATCCCATTTATTGGAACTCTATGTATGTGGGATGTAAGCGGCCAGGCCATGACCTTCCAACACCCTCTCTCGGGGCAACCAAGACGTAGGGTACCCAGAGGCTCTGATGATACGAGGCTTAGAGGCTTCTCACATTTTCAGTGATGTCATAGTTGGTATTCTTAGGGTTTATCCACAGTCTTCTTTTCGACCTTGATTACAATGGCATGTCAGCAAGCTTGTCCATCCACTCATACACGCATTCAGCCTTTGTTTAGCTCCGTTGAGAGGAATTGGCAAGTTGACCAGCTTCGCTCTAACAACATCCCAACATGCCCTCCTTAGCTCTCTGATACCATGTTGGAAATTGTGGGCCACTTCTCTCGCGAGGTCACCCATCCCACTAGTGTTCACATAATTGTGTGCTTAACCTCCATCACTCTAATCCTTTCCAAGCCACGAAAACTAGTGGAGGAGGGAGATAATGGTCCTAGTCTTCTATTACTTAATATGATCACATTGCTTCTTGGGACTCTATGCATGTGACCTTCCAATAGCAAGTAGCACTACAACTTTGAGTGATAAAGTGGTGTAACCATTTGATGAAAATCAAGTAGTACAAGCTATGGAAAGCTTGAATACATTGTAGAGAAAACTAGAAAACAAGCTATAGAAAGCTTTGCTTTAATACCATTGTTAGCTCACAAAATGAAGCTGGACTCACACACGCAATGCTCAAAGACAAGAACACAAAGGTGTATAACGTGCGAGAGATTGACAAGCTCAAAGGAGAGAGATGAATCTCTCTACAAGTACAAAGAGAAATTACAAATGAGCACCCACCCTAAACTATGAATGAGGTTACTTATATACTTGGTAACCCTAAGGTGCTCGTTCACACTTGGATGGCCATAGGGAAAAACCTGGTGGGACAAAAGTATCCATTGCATAAGTACACGGCCTCATAGTGTAGCGCTACCATATATTTAACACCTAGAAATTTGTTGTTAGTTGTAAATGCGTATGTTCGTGCATGATATAAGCTGCAAGATATGAAAACATGTGATGCCCATGGTGAGACGTATAAGGGCATGGGTGGAAGTTTATGGGCATTGGGCTAAAGGTGTGCTCGTGTGTAAAATCTCCTTTCAACACAAAACTTTCTTGGACTCTTATTTTTTTTTCTTTTTTGCTCCTCGTTTTTTTCGCACCCCTTCATGATGGTTTTGTATTGACTTTGAACCCATAAATAATTGAAAAGTAGTAGTTGGCCTGTCATGGGGTGAGACTTACCAAACTACATTGGTGCTAAAGATACTGTTGGTCTCATAGAAGGACATAATGAAATGCTTGCATGAAATCCAATGACTAGACTGTCGCATGATATGAAGGGTTTCCAAAACTTGGTATCTCATGTATTTGTCAAAAAGTGACCATGCCATAGTGATCTACTGGTGGAAGTTCAAGCCTTCATTGAGGTGGAACACCAGGAGTTCTTGCATCTTTGTGAATCAAACACCACCCTAAGTCCAATAGATACCTTGCACGTCATCTCTTCCTCATTTTTGAGCATACATGTTTCTAACGTAGCAAAAGGTTGATGTGTGAAGCTCAACATACACGCGGCACAAAATTGGTGGAGTATTTGTTGGTTTTCTTGAAGAAATTGAAGTTTCTATAATAATACTCTCTTCTTGTGAAGGCATTCTACAACAAAGGAGCTATATGCATGGCAACATCAAGCATAGTATTGGAACCCAACGTAAAGCCAAATACAACAAATTATGGCAATTGAAAGATGAAGATAGAAGACATCCTTGATATATGCAGAAGGTTCGGGGATTGTGATTGGAAGAGAAAGAAGGCCATTGACATGAGAATCATAGACTTTGAAAGAAGGCAAAGATATGCCTTATGTCTAATTAGGATGAATATACAAGATATGATTCTTTGCTAATTAATGTTAAAATATTGCATCTTCCTTAATGCTGTCGTGGAGGTCCTGTCGGCCTGTTTTCTACAACCGACTTGCTTCATGCACAAGTACATAAGAGTTGCTCTCTTTTATTCATTCAATCATCTTACATTGCCCTATTTGCTAGCTCTTGTACTTTGGAGCCTCAAGCTATTAAAGCTCTTGTTCTTGCTTGCAATCTTTCTCTCTCTCATGTTTATTTGCTTCCGCTTATGCACACTCTTTCATGGTATCATACGCTTAGGCTCTGGCTGTTGCACAAAAATCTGCTCTCTGTCTCTCTCCTTCTTCAACTATGCCTTGCGTTCGTTGCTTCCCTAGATTCTCCTGGCTACAGATACTTCAACAGTGGTTGCGTTTTCTTCATTAGTTGCGTTTTTTGATCTACAAGCCCTCCTACTGCTGTCAGCCAGTCCCCAGGCTGCATTTTCTTCTACAGAGGCAAGTGGAGGAGTTCTCATTGCAAATTCAGTAAGGGCATCAATTTTGTAGCAGGTTCTTGAAGGATATTTTTGCCTGACAAATGGCACATCGCTCTTCTCCCTCCAAGATCCCCTCCCCCTTCTGGTAGGAGGTTCCCGATGGTGTGTTTTTAGGTTTCTTTTGCTGCTGTCCAGCCTGCATCTTCAGAGGGTCCTACTAGTCCCTAGTTGGATCCTGTGGAAAGGTGCTTGAGAGAGCACGTGGATTGCTTAGCTACAGAGGTTGTTTGAGACATAGATCTTTGAGGCAGACATGGGTCCCTCGTGCATGAACAAGGAGGACAAGCTCATTGGTTCAAACTATGATCACTAGAAGCTAAAGATGAAGGTCTGGTTCACACATAAGGGACTCTGGGAGATTGTTTAGGGCCACGAATGAAAGCCCGAATGCCCTACTAGCTCTAGGAAGTGGACTCGGGGACCAGGAGGATGCCTTCTCGTAGAACTTTCAGCTTGGGAGAATCAAGACTCAAAATCTCACTCTGCACTCGCACAAGCCATTCTCACCACCAGAGGTCTCCCCCGCCGTGCAAAGATTGGATTGTGCTGCTTCTGTTTGGAGAAAGCTGATAGAGCTATATGCACGGGACTCTATAATGCGGTCTGTCAACCTATTGGGCCAGCTCTTTTTCCAGGAGTTTGCAGGACTTCCATGCAATCGTTTGTGATGAAGGTTAAGGTAATTCATGACCAACAATCTCTCTCTCTCTCATGTTTATTTGCTTTCGCTTTTGTGCACATTCTTTCAATTAAGAGGTATGGATTCTCCAAGATGTCTAGGAGTATTTATAGGGAACTTATGAATATATAAGCAATCAAGAGTGTAACTCTTGAGGAAGCGAGAGCACTTCAAGAGTGCTAACTCTAAGAAATCAAGAGCACTTCAAGAGTGTTACTTCTCAGAAATGAGATACAACAAAGCATAAGGATATGACATGAAAATGGACAGTATGTGTTGAGGGTGAGGGACTGGCATCTTGTACGCAATAGGAGAGACTATGGACCTAAATGAATAAGTTAACAATAGTTTTGAATAGACTTGGTGAGGCCTATGCAAATATGATCTAAAGAAAATCTATACAAAGGAAAAAGCCTACCATAGATGAGTTGCAAATAATCTACCATAGATGAATTGCAAATAATACTACAAGAAGAGGAGTATATGATAGAGGTAGTAGAGGAAGAGGCAGGTCAAATTGGAGCTCTACAAACAACAAAAACAACTTCAGTCCCAACTCTTTAAATACATGTAATTTTATCAGAGTAGAAGTGGCCAAACCAATCAAGAGGAGGATTTCATGGTAGAGAAAGCATTCAAAGGAACACAATTGAATGTCACTATTACCATAGGCTAGGACGTATTGTAAGAAGGATTGTAGGAAAAAGGCAATTTATCAGTAGCATCGAAACGTAAACAACTATGCAAATCAAAATCAACCCCAAAATCAGAGTAGTTAACAAAACACAAAATCCACTTTTGTGAGCTTGGAGATGCTTGATGATGAAGCAAGTATAATTAATGCATGAAAGACTAAAACTATACTAAATCATAGATAAGATAAAGATCCATGGTATGTTAATAGTGGAGCAAGCAACCATATGACCTCATGTGGAATGGGTAGTGACATAGAGAAGATATTGAGAAGCAAAATCCTCTTATCTACATAGAAAACTCCATCAAAGGCACATCTTACACCTCCATCAAGGATAACACTAGAGCCTTTGATGGTGTCTCTAGTGTTGTTTACACGTCAGACAACACTAGAAACTCCATCAAAGAGATCTTGCACCCCATCTCTCCCTCCTTTCTAATCAATGGTTGGGGTGTGGGTTTGGGTTGGGTGGGGCAGTGGGATGGGGTGCCTTTGAGATTGCTCATGACTGGGGTTGGTTTTTTCTCTTAGGGATTTGCTTTATCACCCAAACTCCTAGAAGAGTGTGCCTCATCACCTTGTAGACATTCTTCTCTAGAAGGCTGGCTCTCATCTTATTTGCTTTTTGTGAAAGAATCTGCAAGGTCACAACTCCTAGCACCATTTCTAGGTATCCTACTACCTATGGTGGTGGTTCAAAACAAAATTTCAAATTTGGGTCAAATCCTTCCAAAGCTTCAAGTGGAGATGGAAAGCTAACCACTGGAGGTGTCAACAAAAGAAAGTTCGTGAAGGAATACCGAATCAATGAGTTGAGAAACAAGGGCCTTTGCTATAAATGTGGTGAGAAGTGGCATAAGGAACATTATAAGACATACAAATTTAGAAATTTCACTATCAATATGGTCTTATCCGAAGTCATTGAAGATGAACACGAAGAGGACAATGAGACCTTTGGTGATTACAATGAGTTTCATGGACAATGAGACCTTTGACCCCGGTGGTACTTCACAAGAGAATTTGCAAGAGTATGATGATGGAATGCCTGTGTACTTTTGATAGAGCAAGCATGAAGCCAACTTTGTGCACTTTACCATGAATCTTATGCAGGATGTAAGGGTGCAAACACCTTGAGACTCAAGGTCAATGTCAATGGTAGAGTGACTCATGTCTTGGTGGAAAAAGTAGAAGTACACATAGCCTTATGATGAAAAGTCATTGGTGGAAAGCATAAATACGCATAACTTTATGAATGCAACTAGGTTAGCAAAAACGAGATCCAGTAACAGATTACAATAATTTTCTCGCCACCATCAAACATATATATATCTTCCACGACATATGCATGGGTGTCCTAAGCACCGCGAGCCCATGCATCGCCTAGTCAGAACCCTCCAGGATCCTCCTGTCGTCCTGGCACTTCACTCAGGGACCGCTTCGTCGGCCCTCGCCCATCGTACCGTAAGGAAACCATTTTACACCATACCCAGACGACCTAGGCAGGCTTTTGCCGCGTGAGCCGTCCTTTGAACACTCCCCGCCAGCTGTTGCAACCGAACTTCCCTTAGAAAACACATACACCAAATGCTCCCTCCAGCATTCTGGCGTAAGACAATCCTTTAAGAAAACAGGGTTTCTATGCAAGTTTTCAGTTTTGATTTTCTTTTGAATACAATGAGTATATCTTAATTCCGTATCCCAAGACTTCTAGATCACAGGTTTGGATTCCCAAGCAGAATTTCTCGAATTCTGAATTCTTGATCCTCAGATCAAAATCAAAGGTCTCAACTTAGTTTCAGATTCGGTGGGTGATTTGAGTGTAGATTACTGAACTGGTCACATCGTCTTTTCTTGAAACTGACTAAGGAGATTAAGTCTCGGTCATAGTCTGATTCAGGGTTTGAGTCTGGAAAGGTTCTCCCTGAACTATCTTTCTCTCGAAGGGTAATATTTCAATTACTACTTTACTAAATTTCATTCATTGAGTATTTTGCTTAACTGAATTCAAAACTAGTCACGAATTCTTATGAGGAATAAATTAATCATTTATCTAAAATTTCGACTTCGATAGTTTTTCTGAAATTTCTCATTACCATCCTAGAGAATATGAAACGGTATAATTTTCCTTCACTGAGTATTTACTTATTCATTTTCTAATATTCATGGGATTTAAACATAGGATTAAAGAGAACACTTATTTTGATATAAAAATTCTGTATGCATCTATTTATGCATGAAATCCAACTTCTATGAAAATAACACTTTTACATAAAAGAAAATCCTTTTATGAAAGTAACACTTTTATAATAAAAGTGTTACTTCTATGAAAGTAACACTTTTATGCATCATTTTATGCATAAAAATCAATATTGGTGAAAGTAACACTTTTGCAATTTAAAAAAAATCTTTTATGTACCATTTTATGCATAAAAATCAATATTGGTGAAAGTAACACTTTTATAATAAAAAAAATTCTTTTATGCATCTATTTATGCATAAAAATCAATATTGATGAAAGTAACACTTTTATAATAAAAAAATTCTTTTATGCATCTATTTATGCAAAAAAATCAATATTGATGAAAGTAACACTTTTATAATAAAAAAATTTCTGTTATGCATCTATTTATGCATAAAAATCAATATTGGTAAAAGTAACACTTTTATAATAAAGAGAATTCTTTTATGCATCTATTTATGCATAAAAATCAATATTGATGAAAGTAACACTTTTATAATAAAAAAATTCTTTTATGCATCTATTTATGCATAAAAATCAATATTGATGAACGTAACACTTTTGCAATAAAAAAGAAAATATTTTATGCACCATTTTATGCATAAAAATCAATATTGGTGAAAGTAACACTTTTATAATAAAAAAAATTCTTTTATGAATCATTTTATGCATAAAAATCAATATTGATGAAAGTAACACTTTTATAATTAAAAAAATTCTTTTATACATCTATTTATGCATAAAAATTAATATTGATGAAAGTAACACTTTTATAATAAAAAATATTCTTTTATACATCTATTTATGCAAAAAAATTAATATTGATGAAAGTAACACTTTTATAATAAAAAAATTTCTTTTATGTATCTATTTATGCATAAAAATCAATATTGGTGAAAGTAACAAAATTCTTTTATGCATCTATTTATGCATAAAAATCAATATTGATGAAAGTAACACTTTTATAATAAAAAAATTCTTTTATGCATCTATTTATGCATAAGAATCAATATTGATGAAGTAACACTTTTATAATAAAAAAATTCTTTTATGCATCATTTTATGCATAAAAATCAATATTGATGAAAGTAACACTTTTATGATTTTTTTTCCAATATGCATCTTTCTATGCATAGAATTTAAATCTAATGAAAATCACACTTTTATAATAATAAAAATAATCAATATGTATCTTTTCTATGCATAGAATTTAAATCTAATGAAAATCACTCTTTTATAATAAAAAAAAGTAACCAATATGCATCCTTCTATGCATAGAATTTAAATCTAATGAAAATCACTCTTTTATAATAAAAAAATAACCAATATGCATCTTTCTATGCATAGAATTTAAATCTAATAGAAATAATACTTTTGTAATAAAAATATTTCTACTATGCATAGAATGAAAATAACACTTTTAGAATACACAAACGATGGGGATTACTCTTTTTGAATAATAAAAGGTAATACTTATTTCACAAAATTTAAGAAAATTTTGCCATAACCTCCTTTGTATGGTTGACCATTTTTTAAAATTTTCTATTCTTAATTTACTTAAAAATTATCCCCAATTTGTTTATGGCATTCTAAACTAATCAAATTTCACTTTTAAAAAAGAGAAACAATATGAAAAGTTTAATACGAACAATTTGATTACTTAATTAGGATAAAGAAGGGCTGAATTTAAGAATGAGAGAGGGGGAAAGCCTTTCCAGCAAGGCATAGCATCATATTATCATTTTAAAGATAATAAAAAATTAGAAAACCATTAAAAGAATAAGAAAAAGTAGGATTTCTAACTTACATAAAATTCTGGGAGCTTTCCTTTGGCTTGATGGTTTGAGGGATCTACTCTTGTTTGCAACAAGAGTGGCCACCAGTTCTTTAGAAGAGGGAAAGGTCAAAAACTAATGAATTATTAAGAAATTCACAACTTTTGGCTTTGGGGGGAGAGAGGAGTAGAGTAACAGTGCATAAAATACTATTAAGCTTCAACAAAGGGGGAGGCTTCTATTTATAGGAAAAAGTGAGCTTCTAACCAAGCAAACTGATTCTAGAATTTTCGAGATCAGTTTGGTCAAATTTTGACCATTTTTGGGTCAGTTTAGCTTACTTTTTGGAACTAGACTTGAACTACTTTTTGGAACTAGACTTGAATTAGGAGAGAGGAGAGATAAAATATCTCAATTTTTGGAAATTTAAAACTCCACCACACGTGAAATAGGTGCCTCCTTCATGAGGGAAAAATCACCACTCTGAGGTGTCAAAAATTCATTTTTTTAGTATTTCCTTTGGTCCTTAGTCCACTCTTCATCTTATGTGAGTATTTACTCATTTTTGGGGGGATTTTCTTTATTTCTTCTATTTATCTCCTCCACACATTTGGATGAATCTGATTGGCCCTTCAAAACCTTAATTTAAAATTTTTAGAAAATCTGGACCCCTAGGATAAGGCCTTTTTGAACAGATTATAATTGATTTCTAATGCACCTTCTGAAATTATTTTTGAACTTCTATTTCGGGGAAATTTATTTTAATAAGAAGAGATATTTTTCATCCAAAAATATCTAAAATCTGAATAATCTCTCTCTAGAATATTTTCTCTCTCTTAGTCAAAATAGGTAGAAACAAGATCTTTTTTATAACTGAAGAGGGATTTGATTATAGGGGAAGATACTGGATATCTTGAGAGGCTGGGGAGGAATCTTACATTCTCTCCCACTTGAAAAACGTGAGATGTCCTCATCTCACAAAGTGGGGGTAATCCCCCCCGCCGCCGCAGAGCAGCAGCAACAGTTCGGCTTCTTTCTCCTAGGTGGCATCTTCAAAAGGATAGAACTTCCATTTGACCAATAATTCTCTTAGAATTCTGTTCTTGAGAACCTTTTCTCGAACATCAAGGATTTCTTCAAGTTAGAGTTCCATTTGCCCTTGGGTTGAAGAAGTTAAGATTTCATCATCAAGCACATGATTTGGGCTTGGTATATACTTTTTAAGAAGGCTGACATGAAATACATTATGTACTTTGAGATGAGGAGGCAGAAGAAGCTCGTAGGCTAAGTCACCTACTTTCTTTGTAATCAGATATGGTCCACAATATCTGGGGGGTAACTTCTTGTACTTCCCAAGAGATAGAGAACTTCTTTTGGGGCGTACTGGAATGAAGACCATATCTGCTTCTTCAAATTTTTTGTCTGACCTCTTCTTATTTGCATACTGCTTTTGTCTATCCTGAGCAGCTTCTATATCATTGTGCGAATTGACTGCATCTGCTGCTCCATGTCATCAAGCATCTATTTGGACATCTCGACCCTAATCAATGGGTCGGCGGACCAAGTTAATGGAGTTAAGCAATCTTGTCCATACAAGGCTTTGAAAGGGCTCATCCCAATACTTCTATGATAAGAAGCATTGTAGGCAAACTCGACTAGGTGTAGATAGCTTAACCACTTCTTGGATTCCCTGCCACCACAGCATGACCAAAGTATATCTTCGATTACTTGGTTCACCCTTTCAGTTTGACCATCGGTCTCGGGGTGGTAAGCTGTGCTGAGATCCAAGAAAGTTCCTACTGAAGATTTCTTTGAGGAACACTCTGGCCACATCCACTGCAGTGTAGGTTTCTTTTACTGGAA
Source organism: Cibotium barometz (assembly GCF_041138505.1). Lineage (NCBI taxonomy): Eukaryota > Viridiplantae > Streptophyta > Polypodiopsida > Cyatheales > Cibotiaceae > Cibotium > Cibotium barometz. The sequence goes on from NC_141049.1 coordinate 41,866,959, forward strand.
TCAGATGGGCAACTTTGGTTAGTCTATCAACTACTACGAAGATGAAGTTGTAACCTGATTGCACTGAAGGTAATCCAGTAATAAAATCCATACTGATACATTCCCACTTCATCTGGGGGATGTCTAATGGATGTAACTTCCCAAGCATTTTTACTCTCTCGGCCTTGACTTTTTGACAGGTCAGACATTGACGTACATGATTAAGCACATCCTTTTTTAGACCAGGCCAAAAGAAGCTTTTCTTCACAGACATTGACGTACATGATTAAGCACATCCTTTTTTAGACCAGGCCAAAAGAAGCTTTTCTTCACAGACATGTAGGTTTTGATAAAACTTGGATATCCTGCAATAAGGCTGTCATGAGCTTCATTTAGAATTTGACCCTTAGTTCCCTCATCATTGGGAATGCATAGCAATTATAATACATAATTCCATCATCCAGGTTGTACCCTTGAACTCAGTTCAACTCCTGTGGAGTTTTGCTTTCCTGCATAAGTAGGGTAGCAATAGGGCCAAAGAATCTATCCTGCATGATCTTCTCACTTGCTTCAATAATCAAAGGATTTGACACTACAGTAATTGCAAGCAAGGAGGCTTTTTTGCTGAGGGCATCTGTTACCACATTTTCTTTGCCTGGGCGGTACTTGATTTCAAAATCAAATTCCTGTAGGGTCTGCATCCACCTTCTTTGGCGCATGTTGAGATCCTTCTGAGATAAGATCCACTTTAAGCTCTGATGATCTGTCATCAAAGTGAATCTCTGACCCAGTAGGTAATGTCTCCACAACTTCAGGGGGCATATACTACTGAAAGTAGTTCCAGGTCGTGGGGACAACATAATTCCTCTCATGCGTTCTGAGTTTTCGGGATTCATAGGCCATTGCATGACCTTCCTGCATGAGTGCACCTCCCAGGGCAAAACCACTGGCATCAATTATTACTACCTCAAAGGGTAGAGAGAAATCTGGCAGCTTTAGAACGGGATTGGTTACCAAGGCGGTCTTCAGCTTATCAAAAACACTCTTGCACCAGGCAGACCATTGAAATGGAATATTCTTCTTGAGAAGATTAGTCAGGGGGGAAGCTGTGAGAGCATACTTTGGTATAAAAATTCTATACCAACCAGTCAATCCCAAGAATCCTCTAACTTCTTTCACTGTCTTTGGTTCAGGCCAATCTATGACTGCTTGGACTTTAGCGAAATCTGGAGAAATTCCATCTTTGGATATCAGAAAGCCAAGTATTCAACATGGTCGGTAGAGAAAGTGCATTTGCTCTTTTTTGCAAAGAGTTGGTGCTTCCTTAGGATCTCAAGAACTCTTTGACATGAGCTTCATGGTCAGCTGCATTCTTTGAGTAAATCAAAATATCATCAAAGAAAACAAGAACAAAATCATCCAAGTATTCTCTGAGAATGTCTTGCATTAATCGATTGAATGTAGCTGGGGCATTTGTCAATCCAAACGGCATGATAGTGAATTCATAATGCCCATACCGAGTATTGATGGTTGTCTTTGGGATATCTTGCTCATTAATCCTGATCTGATAATACCTTGATTTGAGCTCTATCTTTGTGAAGATCTGGGCTCCACTTAGCCTGTCGTCCCCAAAAGCTCATCAATTCTGGGGGTGGGATACTTATTCTTAACTGTCAGGCTAATTTAGACCTCTGTAGTCCACACAGAGTCTTAGCATTCCATCTTTCTTTTTCTGAAAGAGAACTGGCGCACCCCAAGGTGAAACACTGGGTCTTACAAACCCTTGTTCTAACAGCTGTCTAAGCTGTTCCTTGAGTTCAATGGCTTCAGGAACTGGCATTTTGTACGTGCGTAGGGCTACTGGCTGAGCTCGAGGGGGGGTCAATTCTATCACATGATCTACTTCTCGAATTGGAGGCATCTTTGTTAATTTTGCTGGGAATAAATCATCATAATCACTTAACCATTCAGGTTCTTTAGCTTTTAACTTTGAGTCTGTTGGATTCATTTTGACAACATAAATGAGCTGCTTCTTTCTAAGTCCTTTCAGTAACTTAGAAGCCTTTACTAACTGCTGCAGACTTGGGGATCCTGAAATTTCGGTTCCTTGAACTTTATTTCCGTGAAGGTCACGGAAGGAAATGGTTCCATTATGACAGTGAATGTCAGCTTGATTTTTGTGGAGCCAATCCATTCCAAGGATCCTGTCAAAAACTCCCAAATATATAACTCTGAATTGACAGTCAGTTAAATTCCCATCTAGATTGAAGAACTGGATACGATCTGTCTCAAGGTGAGTGAAAAGAATCTTCCCACTTGCCAATTCAACTTGCATAGGTTTTCCTGATTTCTGATCTAAGACTAGCTTATGCAATCATCCAGGGAAAATGAAAGAATGAATACTGCGCCTGAATCAATCAAAAGCTTAAAAGGCTTACCCTGATACTCAGTTGGAGTATGGATGATGGAGAATTGGCGATTTGGCCCTTTTGCTGCATAAATCTTTCCTCTTTGTTCTTCCACTACTTCTACTATTGTGATTGCTCTGGCTGCTGTCTGCAGTAGTCTGAGAGGCAGAACTCTTTCTCTTTTGTTGCCCCAGTTCTGGGAAGGAGTTCTGAGGCTACTCTCTAGATAGAGGCAGATGGCTGGAGCTGGAGTTCTCCTGGGATTGCCCTGATTTTGATGAGATTGACTGATAGGAAGGGGCTGGTCTCTGCACTCTCAGTCCTTGACTTCCCTGTCCCCTTGACATGGCAAGAGAGTCAGGCAGTCTTTCAGCTGGTGACCAAAATCCTAACATCCAAAACACCGGTTCTCACTTCTGAGCTCATCCCTCTGAATCCTTAAAATAGGTGGGGCTCCTAAGAAAGTGTTCTGGGGGAAGGTGTTGGGGGTAAAGGCCCCTGTATATGGGTATTTAGCCCATTATATATAAACGGAAGAAAAGAAAGATAAGGTAGTATTAGCTACCACCAAAAATACGAGTCGTCTCCTCCTGCTTTTGCTCTATCTCTTGGTCTCAAACAACTGGTATCAGAGCGTGGCGTGCGGCGTGTGTGCGTGGTCATGACGGCGGACGGACGGAGCTCATAGCGGAGCTTCGAGGACTGAGTTGCTGTTGTGGGAGCAGATCTGCAAGATTTGCAGCTAGATCTTGGAGCTCGACAAGGTAGGCATGGGAACGGCCTCTTCCCGGCCTTATCCAAGTGAGAGGAGTGCTATGTACAGCCGGCAGAGCTGTGAAGCGTGCAGAGAGGAAAATCGTGCGCTGAGCTGCAGTGCTGGAAATCGACTGTAGAAGAGCTGCAAAACGAGCTGAATGTGTGCGCAAAAAATGGAGCGCAAGAGAGCTGCAAAATCGAGCTACAAATCGAGCTCGTTTGTGTGTGCAGAGAGAAAGCGTGTAGCGCTAAATATTGTGCGCAGAGAGGTGAAGTGAAGAGCTGCAAATCGAGCAGCGTTTACAGCGTGAATCGAGCGCGTATGTGTAAACAGGCAGCGTAGGCAGCCATGGGGCATGCGTAGCATGGCTGTAGAGCATGTGTTAGCGCGACTGAGAGCAGTTGTGGATGTGTGTGCATAGGTCTGCGCACACGTGTAAAAGGAGTCTGTGGACGGACATAAACCCAAATGGGGACATAAATACGAAAGAGCCAAAAGCTATACATGATGGAGAAGAATCCACCTCAAAGACTACCACACACAAACCTCAACACCCACACATGCGACACATGATACAAAAACCCAAAAGAAAATTCGATCTCGTTGCATGGGTAAACATAATGAAAAACTGACAAACCAAAGAAAGTCAGAGAATGAAACAAGTTCTAGTACATCACTAAGCTAAAACATTGTGCAGGCTGCAACTTTTTGCTGTCTTGCAGACCTTATAACTTGTGATGCATATTTTTTTTAAAATTAAGTCTAAATTTCCGTTCACTTTTGAATCCTCGATCCTTTCAAGTATTCCAAATTTCTTTCCTAGGGAATCTAGGAATAAGTCAATCACAAGTATTTTACATTCATCCAACTAAGCATGTTTCTGGTCTTTTTCTGGGAAATCCTTTTCTTGTTCAGAATGTACCCAAGATTCTATTTTTTGTTGAGAATCTAGACGTATACTTCATAATTCCAGAAGTTAAATATGTTCGTGATTCCTCGTTCTTCTGATTAAAATTTATCCATGTTTTCTCGATGCATTCCTATGAATATTTTTCCATTCTTTTGTTTTGGCACTGGTTTAAGTGCGGGATAGAGTGTTTTTGGTTAGCAAATCAGCTTCCGGCTGCCTACATCAACACTCTCTTTTCGGCTCTCTCATTCTAGTGAGTGGTTTGCATACTTTTCTTGCAGGTGTAGGTACATTAGTTTTTTGGCAGTTGGTTACATGCCAGTGGATGTCAGCACACATGCCTACTTGATGTGACAGTATGCATTGGTTTATGCATTTGTCTGTGACACTTGGATAGTGATTTTGGCATACAGTTTGAGGTGGATACTGAGGTTTTGCAGGGGAAACTTTGCCCAAATTTTTCAAAATGTGTGCTCTTTGCCATTGGTGTTGTACATCATGTCTTCGTCGCATTCAGAGCGCGAATTGTACAACATCAAGAAGTTCGATGGTACGAACTTCTCGCTCTGGAAAGAGCAGATTCAGAATGTGCTCATTCAGAAGAAGTAGTTGAAGCCCTTGAAGGGGATAACTGCTAAGCCTGCAGATATGGATGCAGAGGATTGGAATGAGTTGGATGCCTTAGCAAAGTCTACTGTTAGACTTCCTCTTGTTTGCTGAGTCAGTGTACTTTACAGTGGTAAATGAGAAGACTACGCATGAGCTGTGGATGAAGCTATGTGCCACATATGAGAAAGAGACTGCCTCCAACAAAGTCTATCTCATGAAACGGTTATTTGAGCTGCATATGAAAGAGGGTGGATCCATTGCATCGCACCTGAACGAATTCAATATCATCTTCAGTCAGCTTCAAGCACAGAAGCTGAATTTTGATGCGGAGATGAAGGCAATATTTCTCTTATGTTCATTGCCATCATCATGGGATACTTTCCGCACTGCTATCAGTAACTCTGCATCTCTGGTGGAGTACTGAACTTTGATGATGTTGTGGGTAGCTTGCTTGTAGAAGAGATCAGAAAGAAGTCTGTAGATCATGGCAAGCAAGATGCAGCTCTCAATGTTGACCATGGTAGACGGCAGTTCAGGGGGGGAAGTCTATAGAAAGAGGCAGGTCACGCAGTAGTAAGTCACGCAGTCACAAGGATATTGAGTGCCATCATTGTGGCAAGAAGGGGCACATCAAGTGTGACTGTTATGCATGGAAAAGAGAGCAAAAAGAGAAGAAAAAGGATGCAAAGAAGAATGACGACGGACCAAAAGATGATGACAGGAAAGGGAAAGCAAAGATTGAGGAAATCAATGCAGTCACCCCACTGATAGTAGTGACACTGAGATACTTTTCATGTCATGCCTACCTGCAGAAGCGCTTACTACATCCGATGATGGATATTCTCAAGATTGGATCCTAGATTCAGGCCCTTCATTTCATGTCACTCCCCATAGGGATTGGTTCAACACCTATGATAGTGGAATGCATGGCTGTGTTCATCTTGGAAACAACTATGCATGTGACATAGTGGGAGCAGGGGACATTAAGTTCTCATTTGCAAATGGTTCGTCATTTACTCTGAAGAATGTACGTCATGTACCAAAGCTGACTAAGAGTCTTATATCGGCTGGTCAGTTGGATGATAATGGTTATCATACTATCTTTGGATCTCAGAGTTGGAAGATTCAAAAGGGCTCTATGGCTTTGGTGAGAGGTGCCAAATGTGGCTATATCCCTTGCATGTATCAGGTGTTTCTGATAATGTTGTTGCTATAACCGAGGAGCCAAGCACTTCTTTGTGGCATTGCCGGTTGGGCCATATGAGCCAGAATGGAATGAAAAGCTTATGCCGTTTGGGTTATGTACTGAGTTTGAGCTTTTCTGATTTTGAATTTTGTGAACATTGTGTGTATGGCAAGCAGTCTAAATCAGCCCACAAGCGGGCAAGCTAAGAAAGAGCTTGACAAATTGGATTTGGTTCATTCAGATGTATGTGGTCCTATGCCTTCTCGATCATTAGGAGGGGCTGAATATTTTGTCACATTCATTGACGATGCAACAGGGAAAGTTTGGGCTTATCCTATGGCTCGTAAGAGTGATGCATTCAATGTGTTTCAGAAATGGTTGGCTTTGGTTGAGAATCAGTCAGATGGAAAGCTTAAATGCTTGCGGACTGATAATGGTGGAGAATATGTCTCTGATGAATTTCGACATTTCTGTGACACGCGTGGCATAAAGAGGGAGCTTACCACTCCTCGTACTCCAGCTCAGAATGGAGTTGCAGAGAGAATGAACTGGACTATTCAGGAGAGGATGCAGTGTATGCTTTCTCATGCTAGCTTGTCAGGTGGATTTTGGGCTGAGGCATTGAAAACTGTAGTTCATGTGATTAACAGATCACCGAATAAGAATTTGGATCATGGTGTTCCTGAACAGGCATGGAGTGGCAAGAAGCCCTCTTACAATCACTTGCGCATATTTGGGTGTGAGGCATTTGCACATGTGCCAAAAGAGCTTCGGAAGAAGCTAGATCTGAAATCTAAGAAATGCATCTTTCTGGGTTATGGTGAAAGTGGAGAGATGGGATATCGTCTCTGGGATCCAGAAGGCAAGAAGATCATACGCAGCCATGATGTGGTCTTCAATGAGAAGAAGATGCATAAGACACCCATCAAACATGTGGAAATGTGTAGAGTCACCTTTCAGGATGTTAATCCGCTGGCACATGATGGTAGAAGGCAAGTTGTTCATGCACCAAATGTGGATCAAATGGTACAGCCAGGTACTCCCAGTGGTTCACAACAAAGGGTAGATGATAGCTCATCAATTGGTGGACGTGATGAGCAGGATATGGCTGATTTGCATGATGGACAACAAGTTGACATGCCATTGAGACGGTCAACCAAAATCTCTAGATTGCCAGATAGATTTGTGCCAGGCGCAGACTATGTTATGTTGACTGACTACGGAGAACCGTCATGCTACAAAGAGGCTATGCTTCATGATGATGACAAGCGCAAGTGGGAGCTTGCTATGCAGTCAGAGATGGATTCACTCAGAAAAAATGATACGTGGGATCTTGTTTCTTTGCCTAGAGAGAAGCATGCGCTCCCATGCAAGTGGGTGTTCAAGATGAAAGTCACAGGTGATGCAGTGCCTAAGTATAAGGCGCGGTTAGTTGCCAAGGGATTCAAGCAGGAAAAGGGTGTGGACTTTGATGAGATCTTCTCGCCAGTCGTGAAGATGACTACACTCAGATGTGTGCTTGGCTTGGTAGCTAAAGATGGCATGGAGTTAAAGCAGATGGATGTCAAGACTGCGTTTCTTCATGGTGACTTGCATGAAGACATCTACATGCAGTAGCCTGAGGGCTTTGTGCAAAAAGGCAGAGAGAAGCTGGTATGCAAGCTTAAGAAGAGCCTATATGGTCTTAAGCAGGCACCCAGGGAATGGTATCACAAGTTTGATGCATTCATGAGATCTCAACATTTTAGGCGGAGTGAATCAGATCACTGTCTTTACACCAAGAAGGCCGCAGATGGCAGTCTATTTATACTCATTCTATATGTGGATGATATGCTACTTGCTAGTAGAAATAGCTATGAGCTAGATGGTGTTTGGGCCAAGTTGCATGAGGCGTTTGACATGAAGGACTTGGGAGATGCAGGACACATTTTGGGCATGCGCATTACGCGTGACAGAAAGCAAGGACTCTTATGGTTATCCCAGAAAGAGTATGTCGGCAAAGTGCTTGAGCGTTTCAATATGGCGGGGGGGAAGGCATTGAGCACTCCTCTTCCTCCATATGTGAAACTCAGCCAGAAAGATTGTCCGAAGTCAGATGGTGAGAAGGCCGAGATGGCTAAGGTTCCTTATGCATCAGCAGTAGCTGGCAGTTTGATGCATGCTATGATAGCTACGAGGCCCGACATTGCATTTGCAGTGGGAGTTGTTAGCAGGTACATGGCAAATCCAGGCAAGAAGCATTGGGAGGCAGTGAAGGGTTTGATGCGTTACTTGCGAGGTATGCAAGAGATGTGCATATGCTTTGGTAGACGAGATGCATGTGTATTGGGCTACACAGATGTAGATTATGCAGGTCACCTTGACACGAGGAGGTCTACTTCTGGCTATGTGTTTACCTTTGCTGGAGGTGCAGTGTCGTGGATGTCACGTGCACAGAAGTGTGTTTCACTTTCTACCACAAAGGCTGAGTATATTGCAGCCACAGAGGCATGCAAGGAAGCCATTTGGCTTAGTCGGCTAGTGGGAGATTTGGGAGTTATAGTTGATACTCCTGTGTTGCATAGTGATAGTATGAGTGCTGTACAGTTGGCACAAAATCCGGTCTTTCATGCAAAGATCAAGCACATAGAGGTCAAGTATCATTTCATCAGAGAGGTACTTGAGGACAAGCGGATTGAGCTTGTCAAGGTGCATACAGATGATAATCCTGCAGACCTTCTGACGAAGGGTCTAGCATCTGAGAGATTCGCATGTCTCAGAGAGATGATGGGCATTGGGTGAGCACTATTCTCGCATGTACCACTCTCGCTTAGAGCCACATTGGCCTTTAAGTGGGAGGTTGTTGGGGGTAAAGGCCCCTGTATATGGGTATTTAGCCCATTATATATAAATGGAAGAAAAGAAAGATAAGGTAGTATTAGCTACCACCAAAAATACGAGTCGTCTCCTCCTGCTTTCGCTCTCTCTCTCTCTCTGTCTCAGAAGGGTCTTCCTTCACTTCTGAATCTTCCCGCATCCTGATTCTGAATTGGGCCTTGCTGCCTCTTTGGGGGAGGAAAGTTTGAAAGTACTTCCCTCGGGGTTAGGAATCTTTTAAAGTTAGAGGGTGCAGGCTTTGGCGGGACCTTAACAACAAAGGCTTTGGCAAAGTCCTTTGCCATTCTTACTGCTTCGGCCATTGAGACATGTTTGGCATTCTTTACTAAGGTGTCCAATGGCTCGTTCATTCCTCGAATGAATCTGGCCATCAGCTGCTCTTCATCCAATTGCGGGGAATATTTGAGGAGAAGGGCAAAAGCTTGATGGTACTCTTCAATTGTCCGGCTATCCTGCTTTAGTTCCAAGAACTCATTCATTTTAGTTTCAAGGAAGCCCGGAGGACAAAACCGCTTTAAGATCGGTCCAGGTCTGGGTATTTCGATCGAGACGGTTAGTCTCGCAGTGATTCCTCCAAGCGACCCTGGCCGTTTCCACAATCTTTAACCTGGCGAGAGCCATCTTGCTTCTCTCATTATAGCCAGTTACATCAAAGTTACATCAAAGTATTCTTCCATTGCCTCAATCTTTAACCTGGCGAGAGCCATCTTGCTTCTCTCATTATAGCCAGTTACATCTTGCTTCTCTCACTATAGCCAGTTACATCAAAGTATTCTTCCATTGCCTCCATCCACTTTTCCACTACTTCACCTATCTGCTCCCCTTCACCCTTGAAGAGACCAGGTTGGGATTTGTGCAGGGCTTTTCGAACATCCGGATCTAACTCTTCGTCATCGGTTAGAGGATCCAGTTGCCTAGCACGGGCCGCGCGCCTCATGACTCTGATAAAACGAGATTTTCGTCAACTTAACTTTGATAATAGATTTATGATTATTTAATTTTTATAATTTATTCTTTAAACATATAATTATTTCATCATACATCATGAAACAAGATTTACTTTGATAATTTTATTAACCATATTCACAATCATGAAAACAATTTGGATTTTTTTTTTTGCAAAACATCGTTTATTATCAAAAGTTTTCGATATATACATAGAGCATCACGGCTCCCAAAAAAACTGCCTCAATCGTATACACATAAAGAAGCAAAACTGCAAAGGAGACATGCCATGGTACACACGATTCATTACAGAAAGAGGTGCAGTAATTCTACCTCTATGGATAAAGCGGCTAAGAAGCCTAAAAAATTTGGCATGAAATTTTGAAGTTCTTGGGTGAATGATCAAAGAGTTGTACATGCTGAACAAGCCCTAGCCTTATCAGAATCATGGCTAAGGAAATATTTTGCACGAGCCTCTGACGCTGAGTGGTACTAACATTAATACATCATCCTCCACACAGAACCACATATACCGACGTCGCTCAAGAGGATCAAGAAAGTAAAGACTCTCAAAATGACGGGCGAGTTTCACTTTGCTTACTCAGGTCGTAGTAGCAGAGTTGATGAGGTGCTCGAATGCAAAGGCTATCATATCCTAACTCTGGGAGAGTTCAGGAATGCCAGATAGATTTGGGGCATCCATCTATAAATTTCCAATTTAATTTATGAGTTTTTAATTTTTGAAGTTCATTCAACATAAATTTAACAAGCGAAAACATTATTTCCAAGATTTACTTTAAAATTTTAAGCAATTTCTGATGCTGTTACGTAAATTTACAATAGAGCTCTGATACCAACTGTGGGATCCCACTGCCCCCTCCGCGCACCGGATTCCCGATTGCTGGCAGCCAGCAGAAGCAGCTCCCTCTTGCACGGGGCAGGGTTTCCCACTCGGGGCCTCGTCCTCGAATGTCCGGGCACGAGACTAAGCTGGTGGTCATTCCGAAAATCGAAACCGGGAAAATTTCCCATGCTCGAAAAGCGGGGATGATTCCACCAATTTGAATTTCTTAAAGAATTTTTCTAACGAGGTCAAGATACTGAACTAACCTTCATCTGAATAAACCAGATAGAAGGGAAACTATAACAGACTTAACTTGAAGGAATCAATGCTTTTTTCCTAATTGAATTAGGCACAGCCGTTGATCTATTCATTTGAGAAGTCTTTAGGTTATTATTTAACTATTTGAGTTCTAAGCGTATTCTTATTGATCAATTTTATTATTAAAACTCTACTGATTCTAGCCTAACCCCATCCGGCCCATGGGTTAGCCACCGCCCAACCACTGGAATTGGTAGAACCAGACAAGTACTCACCCACCCATAATTGAATGCCTTTCTTAACTTTTGCTTTAGAATACAAATACGCACATACTCCTATTTAAACTTTAACTTTTAAAACAATCCACTGAAAAATAATTATTGGTTACAGATGTCATAACTCAAAATTTTCATTTCAATCCTTGTTTCTCACAAAACAGTATCACTCTAGACTCTCCGATGAGACCAGCAGGTCAGCAACGAGATCCAGTAATAGATTACAATAATTTTCTCGCCATCAAACATATATATATCTTCCACGACATACGCATGGGTGTCCTAAGCACCACGAGCCCATACATCGCCTAGTCAGAATCCTCTAGGATCCTCCTTAGGTGTCCTGGCACTTCACTCAGGGACCGCTTTGTCGGTCCTCGCCCATCGTATCGGAAGCACACCATTTTACACCATACCCAGACTTGGGCAGGTTTTTGCCACGTGAGCCGTCCTTTGAACACTCCCCGCCAGTTGGTGCAATCGAACTTCCCTTAGAAAACACATATACCAAATGCTACCTCTCCCAGCATTTTGGCGTAAGACAGTCCTTTAAGAAAACAGGGTTTCTATACAAGTTTTCAGTTTTGATTCTCTTTTGTGAATACAATGAGTATATCTTAATTCCGTATCCCAAGACTTCTAGATCACAGGTCTCGATTCCCAAGCAGAATTCCTCGAATTCTGAATTCTTGATCCTTAGATAAAAATCAAAGGTCTCAACTTAGTTTCAGATTCGGTGGGTGATTTGAGTGTAGATTACTGAACTGGTCACATCGTCTTTTCTTGAAAACTGATGAAGGAGATTAAGTCTCGGTCATAGTCTGATTCAGGGTTTGAGTCTGGAAAGGTTCTCCTTGAACTATCTTTCTCGAAGGGTAATATTTCAACTACTACTTTACTGCATTTCATTCATTGAGTATTTTGCTTAACTGAATTCAAAACTAGTCACGAATTCCTATGAGGAATAAATTAATCATTTATCTAAAATTTTGACTTTGATAGTTTTTCTGAATTTTCTCATTACCATCCTAGAGAATATGAAATGGTATAATTTTCCTTCATTGAGTATTTACTTATTAATTTTCTAATATTTATGGGATTTAAACATAGGATTAAAGAGAACTCTTATTTTGATATAAAAATTATGTATGCATCTATTTATGCATGAAATCCAACTTCTATGGAAATAACACTTTTATATAAAAGAAAATCCTTTTATGCATCTATTTATGTAAATAAATTCAATTTTGATGAAAGTAACACTTTTATAATAAAAAAATTTCTTTTATGCATCATTTTATGCATAAAAATCAATATTGGTGAAAGTAACACTTTTGTAATAAAAAAGAAAAATCTTTTATGCACCATTTTATGCATAAAAATCAATATTTGGTGAAAGTAACACTTTTATAATAAAAAAAATCTTTTATGCATCATTTTATGCATGAAAATCAATATTGGTGAAAGTAACACTTTTATAATTAAAAAAACTCTTTTATACATCTATTTATGCATAAAAATCAATATTGATAAAAGTAACACTTTTATAAAAAAATAATCTTTTATGCATCTATTTATGTATAAAAATCAATATTGGTGAAAGTAACACTTTTATAATAAAAAATTCTTTTATGCATCAATTTATACATAAAAATCAATATTGATGAAAGTAACACTTTTATAATAAAAAAATTCTTTTATGCATCTATTTATGCATAAAAATCAATATTGGTGAAAGTAACAATTTTATGAAAAAAAAATCTGTTATGCATCTATTTATGCATAAAAATCAATATTGATGAAAGTAACACTTTTATAATAAAATAAATCTTTTATGCATAAAAATCAATATTGATAAAAGTAGCACTTTTATAATAAAAAAATTCTTTTATGCATCATTTTATGCATAAAAATCAATATTGATGAAAGTAACACTTTTATAATTTTTTTTCCAATATGCATCTTTCTATGCATAGAATTTAAATCTAATGAAAATCACACTTTTATAATAATAAAAATAATCAATGTGCATCTTTCTATGCATAGAATTTAAATCTAATGAAAATCACTCTTTTATAATTAAAAAAAGTAACCAATATGCATCCTTCTATGCATAGACTTTAAATCTAATGAAAATCACTCTTTTATAATAAAAAAAATAACCAATATGCATCTTTCTATGCATAAAATTTAAATCTAATAGAAATAACACTTTTGTAATAAAAATATTTATACTATGCATTTTTCTATGCATAGAATGAAAATAACACTTTTAGAATACACAAACGATGGGGATTACTCTTTTTGAATAATAAAAGATAATACTTATTTCACAAAATTTAAGAAAATTTTACCATAACCTCCTTTGTATGGCTAACCATTTTTCAAATTTTCCTATTCTTAATTTACTTAAAAATTATCCCCAATTTGTTTAAAGCATTCTAAACTAATCAAATTCCACTTTTAAAAAAGAGAAACAATATGAAAAGTTTAATTCGAACAATTTGATTACTTAACTAGGATAAAGAAGGGCTGAATTTAAGAATGAGAGAGGGGGAAAGCCTTTCCAGCAAAGCATAGCATCAGATTATCATTTTAAAGATAACAAAAAATTAGAAAACCATTAAAAGAATAAGAAAAAGTAGGATTTCTAACTTACATGAAATTCTGGGAGCTTTCCTTTGGCTTGATGATTTGAGGGATCTACTCTTGTTTGCAACAAGAGTGGCCACTAGTTCTTTAGAAGAGGGAAAGGTAAAAAACTAATGAATTATTAAGAAATTCATAGCTTTTGGCTTTGGGGGGAGGGAGGAGTAGAGTAACAGTGCATAAAACACTATTAAGCTTCAACAAAGGGGGAGGCTTCTATTTATAGGAAAAAGTGAGCTTCTAACCAAGCAAACTGATTCTAGAATTTTTCAAATCAGTTTGGTCAATTTTTGACCATTTTTGGGTCAGTTTAGCTTACTTTTTAGAACCAGACTTGAATTAGGAGAGAGGAGAGATGAAATATCTCAATTTTTGGGAATTTAAATAGGTGCCTCCCTTATGAGGGGGAAATCCCCATTCTGAGAGGTGTCGAAAATTCATTTTTTTAGTATGTCCTTAGTCCACTCTTCCTCTTATGTGAGTATTTACTCATTTTTGGGGGGATTTTCTTTATTTCTTCTATTTATCTCCTCCACACATTTGGATGAATCTGATTGGCCCTTCAAAACCTTAATTTAAAATTTTCAAAAAATCTGGACCCCTAGGATAAGGCCTTTTGAACAGATTATAATTGATTTCTAATGCACCTTCTGAAAATCTTTTTGAACTTCTGTTTCTGGGGAATTTATTTTAATAAGAAGAGATATTTTTCCATCCAAAAATATATAAAATCTGAATAACCTCTCTCTAGAATATTTTCTCTCTCTAAGCCAAAATAGGTAGAAACAAGATCTTTTATATAACTGAAGAGGGATTTGATTACAGGGGAAGATACTGGACATCTTGAGAGGTTGGGGAGGAATCTTACAACCTTGTAGCTCTATAGCCATCATGTACATTCCATAATTCCATACCTATTATTTATTCCTTCTTATTGTAATATTAGATGCCTTCTTGAATGTGTAGGGATCCCTCTTCACCACCTTAGCCTTGACCTTTGGTTCCAAATATGCATCTCTAAGTGATCCAAACAAAACAAGGACATCTCATGCTTGTGAAAAACTTGTGAAGCCAAAAATAGGGCCAAAAATGGCCTTGAATCCAAAATCCCCCATACAATATAATGGCCCTTTGCTTTGTTGTAAAATGGTGGCTCAAGACGTAATAGTGCACCTTATTGTTGTGCTTGCCTAAACTGCTCTTGCCTAGAAGCTACTTGTAAAAAGTTGGTTCCAAATCAAAGGAAAAGTGATGAAGTGACCCTTACCTATGTATCGCTTCCTTTGCCTACCTCTAGCTTGCCTCTTGAGCTCTCTTCATGAATTGGTGCTTTGATACCTGTGGGGTAGAGGGTGAGCTTGAGCTCCTTATTACAAGCAAGCACACACATAGGTAGATGCATGGTAAGGGTGTTTACCATGGAGGAGAGGGTAAGATTGAGCTCCTTTCAAGAAAAAACACACATGGGTAGATGCATTTGTAAGGGTGCTTGCCTTTGTTCAGTTGGGTGCACTCAAAATAGGCTAAAAACATGCCTTTCTTCCCCTTGACATAGTTTGGGGTTGGCTAGTCAAGGAAGATGATCAAGAGAGATGTATGTGAGCTAGTACGGTGCATACATCATAATAAAAATTTCTTTAAAATAATAAAAAGTTACTTAAAGTTTAATAATAGGACATGATGTAATCCAAGTGGCAATACATTACACTATGACCATATAGTTTACATCAAGTTTAACAATAAGACATAATGTAATCAAAATGATAGTGCCTTTTTAGTAATGACATTTTAGTTTACATCAAAGTTTGTGAGTCTCTATGACATGCGAAATTTTGTGAAGTAGGATTAAGGAAATAATTTTTAGCACTTCAAAACATTACGTTAGCACAAACAAGTGAAAGATGGAGAGAGTAAAGTGTGTACACTAGGTTAGATCCAAATAACCCTCAAAAGGGCTCTCACCTTACAATATATTACTATGTAGTTGGATCAATTGTAGGGCTATAAAGTACCTATAAGGGATTATAAGCCCACATTACAAATGTATGAGAGTGACTATGAGCAGTACCCCAATGACTCATCCCTAGACTAGGGGTCATCCAAATTACAGATGCATGAGAGTCCACATTACAAATGCATGAGAGTGTGAGAGTGACTATGAGGAGTGGTACATCGGTCATTCATCCCTAGCCTAGGGCTCATAATGAATATTATGTATGGTGTCCAAGTTCTAACCTTACACTTGAATGAGATAGGATGTCTACGAGTCCACAATACATCATATATGAGCATTACATGAACGTTATAAATTATTGTGTAGGAGGACGATCATGATGGGAGGACTAACTCTAAGAGGTACATTGATAACATGTCCCTCGACAAGGGCTCAATTGAAGTAGCCCTGGTGTCTAAGATTTGACCTTGCACTTGATTGGTTTATAGTATGTTGACTTACCAAGAATCATTATAGCTCAAAATCTTAGACACCAGGGCTCAATTGAAGTAGCCCTGGTTTCTAAGATTTGACCTTGCACTTGATTGGTTTATAGTATGTTGACTTACCAAGAATCATTATAGCTCAAAGTCTTTGTTCTCCTCTACTAGAAGAGCCTCAAATTCTTTGATGGGAAGAAGAAAATGGGTGGTTTGCAAGATTAGGGTACCCAGTTTTGTCCACTTAGACATCTTGTAAACAGTAAAAAATAGGCATTTGTTTACCTTTAGTGGCCAATCTCTCCTAGCTAACGAACGAATTTCCTTTCAAGTTCTTTTGTTGGAACATCACTTGAAAAGTTGAGAATATAGTTGCATAATCTGATTAAGCATTAGATAGTCAAAATTCCTCATTTTCTTAGGTACAAAGTCAATGTATACACCCCCAAATTTAGGCCGATTCCATAAAATTCTAATATCTTTTATATATAAAGTCATATGAAATTCCCACTTTGGGCCTTAGATATTCACATAATATAGAACTTAACTTGATTTTTTGAGAAAATTTTAAGCTATTTCTCTATTTTATTTAAATATTTTAAGTTCTTTAAAGTGTTATAAGATATGCCACTTTTTGCACCCATAATAACTACCACTTAAAACGCTCAATCTTATAGATCAAAAGAGTGGTAAATAGTGAGACATTAGTAGAATGTGGTGGTTAGTCAAAATTGCAAATCCAATGGTTAGATTTTTAATAATCTCTTTTTCAAATTCTTCCACGCTATTAGAAGGCTTGCAAATATTAATAATCTAATTAGTAAAATTACATTTTTGATGTAAATCATCTAAAACCTATAGCGAATAGTGTACTTGTAATGGTGCATCTATGGAAAAAACATTGGATCACTCTAAGTAAGGAAAGATCATTTTTTATCATTTCATCATTATTTTTTTATTAATTTTGATTAATCAAACTAATTTCTATTAATTTAAGTTATATTGGGTTAATTTGAGTGCATGTCTATTTTCTATTAGTTTCTTGATCTCATTTGAAGTACCTTGCCCCCCCCAAATTCGCTCTCCAAGCATTGTCCCAGTCCAACATAAACTGGACAAAACTGGACACCCTGATCTTGCAACAACCCAAATCATCTGTATCAAGTAGTTCAATGCCTTCATTTGCTCTTCTTGTAAAATTCATGTGCGTTTATTATCTTCTTCAACACAACAATTTTTACATTGTTGTGTATTGTTGTCTAGACATTATGGACGTTGCTCCTCATCTTGGTCTTCATCCAAGGTATATCCATGTGATTGAGAGTGTTAACCTCATGTGATTGATCCCAAAATTACGAATAAGAAATGATGTGCTTGCTATTAATACATGAGGTAAAAACAATG
Organism: Cibotium barometz; assembly: GCF_041138505.1. NCBI lineage: Eukaryota > Viridiplantae > Streptophyta > Polypodiopsida > Cyatheales > Cibotiaceae > Cibotium > Cibotium barometz. The sequence continues at coordinate 41,884,493 of NC_141049.1, forward strand.
TGCTACAAGAGAGTACATAATTTTTAAAAAATGCATTAAGTGCCTTAGTAAAAATTTAACCTTGAGTTAAATTTTAGCCTTGAGTTAATAGTATTAGCCCTAGCATGGAGATTGAGAGTGTTAGCCTCATGTAATTGATCCCAAAATTATGAATACCAATTTATGCTTGCTATTAATACATGAGGTAAAAAAAATACGATAAAAGAGTGCAAATTTTTTAAAAAAATCATGTATTAAGTGCTTAAGTAAAATACAAACAAAGTGATGAGGAAGCTCATAAGCGAGCTTAATCTCCTTGCCTTTGCCAAGTAGCACCTCCCCCATGATCTCATTAGCTTGTTCCTATGTCCATAATCTTGGTGCAGTGTATACTCGGTTATCTCCATAAATTTACAATTAATTCCAATCTAATGAATTATTTATTTCCATACATTTATAATTAATTCCAATCTAATGAATTATTATTTTCATTAGCTTGAGATTGAAAATGCTAATGGGTTTCTTGGACGAGCTAGTGTAAACTGAGCAAGGACTTTGGGCTTGGTTATTATATTGGTAAAATAAACAAAGAAGTACTTGTCATTTTTAATTGTAAATACTCTGACAGTGCTGAGGTTTCATTAATAGTACTTAAGGTAGTTATAAGGTATCTAGGTTGGTCTATTGTCCCCTCAAATATACTGATACATTAGGAACTCAATGGAGTCTTCTTGGGCCCTTTAATTTGCCATGAGGTTATGGAAACGTTTAACTTTTTGACAAATAGGAGCCCGCCATGTAAGCAAAAACCATTGGTTTGTAAGAGAGGTGTAAGAGTGGTCAAAGGGTGCACTTTTTCCCCCAAAAGGGGGGGGGGGGACAATTTTACAATTTTCGGACCTCCATAACTTCTACATACAAGCTCCGATCTGAGCGGAGATTACAGATCCGTGATCTACGCATCAAGAGCTTTCCATAGATATGTTACATGATGTGGTTTTATCCGCTAGATTTTAAATTCCATTTCCCCCCCCAAATTCAAATTCGAATAAAGTAGCCGTTTTGAAGCTTCAAATTAGAAAACGTTTCTTCTTAAGAGAAAAGGTTTGACTCCCTTAAACTGCCAAATAAAAGGGCCCAAGAAGACTCCATTGAGTTCCTAATGGAATTACGCTTGTAGAGAAATTTGAAGATATTAGGATTTTTTGAATATGCACCTAAGGTTTGGGCTAGGTGATCATCTTATTTTTTAAATTATACTACATATGCCTTAGTAGCTAAAAAGATGGATGCAAATCTCCTAGTAGGATGTACAAAACATAAGTTTTCGAGATTTAGAGGTGAGATTGACTCTTACATCTATTGAAGATTCATGAACATCCTCAAGAAATCTCAAAGGAAATAGAAAACTTTAAGAAAAATAAAAACACTTTAAGTTTTATACAAATTTGAAAAAAACTCTTACCATGTAATGGGTGATACTACTATGACACCAAGCTTCTACCATTGATTTGTAAAAGTTTCTAACAACAATCTTGAAATTTAGTGCATCATCCATTGTAAATGCCATCTTTTGTAAAACTATCACCAAGTACAACCCATATGTTTACCTTTGCCAATCGAGTCTTTCCTTCGTTGCTTTTGTCGAAAACAATCATATATACCTTTTTCCATGCATTATATTTCTCTAGCTGCTTCACGTGTAAATCTCCCTTTTTCTTTCGTGGTGGAGAAAGAAATCTTCTCGCCTTTGCCCCACCAAAGAATGTCTTATAAGGTAAGTTTCTAGTTGCCCCTGACATCTTTTCATCCTTTTTAATTTCAACTTGACTTTCCCCTAGACCTCTATGTAACCCAATGTCTGAAAAAACCTCTTCTACTTTCTTACATGTCTCTTGAGCAGTATCACTTTTTGGTTGCATCGTCCTATAGGAAAAACAAAAGTATTCGTATATACTAACTTTTCAAGCATCCTTACCATGGCATGTAAAGTGTAAAAGTGAACCCTTGTTAAGGGTATCTTTAGAATAGGATCCCACTTTGGATCCAAGTAGTCTGTTTTTCCTTGCGTATTATAAGTTAGTTAACAAGTTGGGGCACCCTCCTTTCCTAGATTTGCAGTCCAATTTTTCTTTCCATCCTTTGACTTTTTTCTAGATTTCATGCAATACAGTAATACGTTGGATCGACATGACATAGTAAACATGTACTTTAGAGTTTTCAAATCTTTTGCGAGATGCCATTGTATTCACCGAATCCATCTTCTTCTCTCCTTGTTTGATGACTTGTCAAGTTAAAGAGAAAAACTTTAATACTTCATTGCCTTCTTTTGGGACTTCAAACGCAACAAGCCACCATATCTCATTTTTTTTAATTGAACACACACTAAAATAATCTGAATGCTCTTTTGTGATGTTCAAACTCAAGGGTCTATTCATTAGGGTCAATCTTACCCTCTCTAACTTCTGTCCTTTGAAAGTCTCACATTCATTGAGGTTTAATACAAACTTTAGTGTACCACCACATTCTTGAACTATGATGTTATAGAACTTTACCATATCTAGCACAAAATTGTTGAATTTCATGAGCTTAAACATAACCTCTGACTTACATTTGTGTATAACGCAGATGCATAGACTCAACAATGAGCTTCAAAACTTTACAATTCAACAATTGTTGAATTTCATGAGCTTAAACATAACCTCTGACTTACATTTGTGTATAACGTAGATGCATAGACTCACCAATGAGCTTCAAAACTTTACAATTCAATAATTTTTGTGCTTGTCCTACATGATATGGTTTTGGGAAAGGAAAAATTATTTTTTCTTCATAACCCTCTTAATTCCTTTGCCTCATTACTTGTAAGTAGTAGCATATTCTCTTGAGGCAATCTAAGATTTATCACATATGCCTTGGGTATCATTGACTTGCTCACTTCATGCATCATATCTCTTGTTATATCTTCTGACATTGCTTTAAACTTCTTGTCTTAGAGTGCAAACCTTAGAAATTACTCTAGTAAACTAAGCTATTGATCTCATCATGTTCTGTTTGCAAGCATATATTAGATATTCTTACAAGCCCTAGTTCATCGTTTCCATTGTCTACCTCTCCATTGGTTTTAGCTCCTTTAAATATGCCCTTGGCCCAAATGTAGTGTTGTTTTGCAACATTCTTTACATCTTCTTATTCACTTTCTCAAGAACATGAACCCTCTCACTTATTTAGGCACTCTATACTTCCATATTATGCATTGCATTTTTACATTCCCTTTGTCAATCAATTATTTTGAGAGTGGTGTTATCATTACTTCCTTACTAGTCAACATAGTTTGGGTTGATTTATAAACATAATGTGATTGGTTGGAAAGCCTTCTTGTATATGATCATCACATACATACTTAATAAAGGAGGTTACTTCCTCACTCGTCAACATAGTCTAGGTTGATTTATAAACATAATGTGATTGGTTGGAAAGCCTTCTTGTATAACCTAAGAGACCTATATGGCCATCACATACACACTTGATAAAGGAGGTTAATCCTAAAAATAGAGGGGCCCACTTTGATAGAGGATCAATTACGATATATCAATCCCTCTACCCATGAAACCACATGTTTTTACTATGTGTCTTTATTCTCTTACATTATTGATTGTTGCATCAAGGCAATGTTTATCCTCTATGCATAGGTGCATACTTAGTATAGAGGATAAACATTGCATCAAGGCAATGTTTATCCTCTATACTAAGTATGCATAGGTGCATACTTAGTATCAAGTTAAAGGTGAATGTCTCTTTTATTACTTTGTGTATCTTACAACTCTATTAAAATCACCGATATACATAAGTAATTCATAACAACATTGATTGAAAATCAGCTACATATGATAATCAAAACCATTGAACTTTAAAATCGGCTACAATAATCAAAACCATTGAACTTAAAAAGATAAATTTCATATTAAAACATTGATAAAAGAATAAATATTACATCAATGACGATGTACCCAGTTCAGGAAAAATGTACTCAAATCTCCCACCGAATCTGAAACTAAGTTAAGAATTTTGATTTTGATCTGAGGATCAAGTTAATAGAATTTGAGGAATTCTGTTTGGAATTCAGACCTGGATCTAGAAGTATTGAGATACGGATTTAAGATTACTCATGGTTTTTAAAAAAATCAAAACTGAAAACTTGCATAAAAACCCTGTTTTCTTAAAGGACTGTCTTACGCCAGAATGGTGGAGAGAGCATTTGGCATATATGTTTATCTAAGGGAAGTTTGGTTACAACAGCCGGCAGGGAGTGTTCGAGGGACAGCTCACGCGGCAAAAACCTACCTAGGTCTTGACCAACCTGGGTATGGTGAAAAATGGTGTGCTTCTGATACGATGGGTGAGGGCCGATGAAGCGGTCCCTGAGTGAAGTACCAGGACACCTAAGGAGGATCCTGGAGGGTTCTGACCAGGCGATGCACGGGCTCGCGGTGCTTAGGACACCCACACGTATGTCGAGGAAGATATATATATGTATGTTGACGAAATGATTATTGTAATCTGTTATTGGATCTCGTTGGGACCAGCTGGTCCCAACGGAGAGTCCAGAGTGGTACTGTTTTTGTGAAACAAGGGATTGAATGGAAATTTTGAGTTATGAAATCTGTGATCATATCTGTTTTGTCAATGGATTATTTTTTTATATTAAAGTTTTAAAGAGGAGTGTGTGCGTATCTGTTTTCTAAAGCTAAAGTTAAGAAAGGCATTTCAATTATGGGTGGGTGAGTACTTGTTTGGTTCTACCCGATTCCAGTGGTAGGGTGGTGGCTAACCCATGGGCTGGATGGGGTTAGGCTGGAATCAGTGGAGTTTTAATAATCAAACTGAAAAATCTTAGGATTACGCCAGGATTCGAGTAGCTCATTAATTCCCCGATAAATTTCTCAATTGAGTGGATCAATGGCTGTGCCCTGATCTTGATTAGGAAAAAAGCGTTGAAATTACTCAGATGATCAAATTATACCAGTGATAGTTTCCTTCTATCTGGTTTATTCAGGTGAAGGATAGTTTAGAATTGATCTCGTTAGAAAAATTCGTTAAGAAAATTTAAAAAGGTGGAATCGTCCCCGCTTTTTGGGCATGGGAAATTTTCTCGATTTTGGTTTTTGGAGTGACCACCAGCCTAGTCTCGTGCCCGGACATTCGTGGGTGAGGTCCCAAGTGAGAAACCCTGCCCCGCGCATGAGGGGGCTACTTCCGTCAGCTATACTGGGAGTCCGGTGCGCGGAGGGGGCAGAGGGATCTCACAGTAAACTATTTTTTTTATTTGAGCTGGTTTCGAATATCTCAAAAGATATGACATTCTTAAATGCCCAGATTCATTTATGACTAAAGAAACAATCATTTCGTGATTCTAGAAGGATTTTATCTTAAAAATGGAATATCTTGACTTGTACTTTGTATTTCATAATTTCTTTTTATAAGTACGTAGATCTGTGCTTTATCTACTATGTTTTTTAATAGAGATTTGAAGAGAATAGACATTTTTAAAGATTTTAAGAATGTGCTTAGATTTATTATTTTAGAGAATAGTGCATTATAAATTTTCTCTTCTTCTTCTCTTTAGGTCATTTCTTCTTTCCGTAGCTCATTTCTTCTTCTACTTTCAAATTTGCCAAACAGTTTGTATTTCCCTCCTGTTCTATTGCACTTGTTCACTACAAAGGTAGAGAATGAAGAGTGATTTGATTTTTTGGTGCCATTTTCTTGGAGCCAACAAACCATTTCCCTCTTCATTAATCTTGTTATAACAGAGAGACACAAAGAAGAGACAACACAGAGCCAACATAGAGAAGTAACAGAGAACAAAGAGACAACACATAGCCAACACAGAGAAGCAACAGAGAACAAAAATGGAGGTTAGCAATGTTTTGATGTTGGTTATGTTCAATTGAGTTCTATAAGTTATGTTCAATTGAGTTCTATAAGTTCTGTTTTGTTTTCCTGTTGGTTATGTGCATTACTATTCGTAAATAATAAAGTTAATAGTAAGATATGTTTTACTATTGGTTAATAATAATAATATGTGCATTATTGTTGGTTAATAATAATAATAATATGTGTTAAAGTTGGTGTTAAGTTACACATATGCGTTAATAATCATGAAATTTTGTGTGAGTTTTCTTGTAGGCATTGATTGTACTCAATGGAGATAGTGATGTATCTAAGTGTTTCTAGTTTTTGATGTTTTAGGAAGCAAGAAGCTCTAAGAAGAGAAGTATACACTTCCAGCTAGATGAAGAGTATGCCCCATTGTACAAGAGAATTGAGGTTTCAATGATGAATCCATCGGTGATGCAATTACATAGAATAGCAGGGAAAAAACATATAGATCTTTGGGTTGATTGGTCTATATATCCACCTGATTCTATTACACAACAATCTCCCCAATTCTCAGGACTAACATCATTTGTCAAGTATGTTTGTGAGGGTAATGCAGGGTTACAAGGTTATACTTGGAGACTTGCAACCCAAGCCCATGTTTCTGCACAACAGATCATGAAACTTAATAGATCATTGTTGGCAAAACAAGAAGAGAAGAATGTTTTGCAAGATGCTATGCATGACATGGTAATGCAAAATGCCAATTTTATGAACCAGGTTAATGATTTACAGGCTAGCAATAAGAAGATGAAGACAATGCTAGAGAAGACTGTCACTTATGGGCCCACAATGACACGGGAAGTACGTGAACACCAAAGGTCATATAAACCTATGCACATGTTGACAGGTGGACAATACAGGCAAAGGATCTATGCACAACGTGATAACATGCAAAAGATGTTTAGCAATCTAGAAAATGAAGTGAATCAAGGAATTGAAAAGGTACTCACTAAAGATATGGTGAAGTCCATGCTTCAATGCCCAAAGTTTAAGTTAGTTATGGTGATGAAGTTATCATACAATGCTTACAAGAGGTAAGTGATTCCTTCACATCAAATGATATGCAGGGAATATGTGATAAGGTAGGAATAAGTTCTCAGTCTTATGGCATGATATACAAACATTTAGATACAAGGTTTAAAAAAAGTGTTGCAAAAGAAAAGGGTATTGCCTCTTCCTAAACCATTTCATGTGGTGCAAGCACGACAATCATTAAATAGTAAGGTGGAACAATTAATTGGTGAGCCAATACACTTATGTCACAAACATGTATGCAAGTATGGGTCAAAGGAAATGCCGTTTGTCTTGCACACAAATAACAATTTTGTATTAGATGTATGCAAGTTACAATATCTAATGGTAAAATTTTACAGTATATCTATTACAGAATGTGGAGGCAAGTTGAAATTTGTTTTGAAGCTTGATGAAAGTGAGGTTATCAAAGGTCAGAAGTTAGAACGTGATAGTCTAACTCTCATGAATAGAGCACTGGATCCTAACATCTTGCCTGGGCATCTTGATTACTTTAGTGTACAATCTGAGAATGAAATTTGGTGGCTTGCTACATTTGAAGTACCAAAGGAAGATCATGAGATTTTGAAGATTTTCTTTAACTTGACAGAGATACCTAATACAGTGCAACGTCAATATTCATGGTGAAATTTTGCACGTGGAAGGTTATGGTGAGTATCAAGGGGAATGGTACCTTGCTGGAGATCTCAAAACTTTGAAGTGCATGTTTTGTGTGTCAAACGCAGCAAATGCAGAGGGTGTCCTACACGTGATCAATTTGTTTTCCGTGGGGGCCAAATGGTACAAGTAGATCCTAAGTGGGATCCTATTCTTGACATCCCCTTGACAAGAGTACACTTTTTTGTAATGTCACACTTATTGTAATGTCACACTTACCATGTAATGTGTTATACTACTTGAAGTCCAGGCTTCAACAACTGAAACATAAAATATACCAATCACCTCCTTAAACTCCTTGGAATCATCTGGTCCAAATGTCATCTTTTACAAAGCACTGCCAATTTGTCAAGAGTAATCCACACATTTGCTTTTGCTACTCTAGTCTTTCTTCCATTGCTTTGATCAGGAACGGCCATATGTAACTTTTTCCATGCTTCATATTTCTCTAGTTGTTGTACTCCATTTTTATTTCGTGGTGCAGAGAGGAATTTCCTTGCTTTTGAGCTGCCAAAGCAAGGCTTGCATGGTACATTGCCGCTTGCTCCGGACCTTTTTTCATCCTTCTTTATTCTACCTGGCCTCGATGTAAACCCATCCCAGATAATACTTCTTCCACCCTTTTACATGTTTCTTGGGCATCAGAAGCTGGCTGCATTTTATAAGCAAAACACACATATTCATAAACCAATTTGTCTATAATGCTCACTAGTGCATGCAAAGTGCAAAAGCTGGCTACATTTTAAACACACATATTCATAAACCAATTTGTCTGTGATCCTCGCTAGTGCATGGTTTAAGAGACTAACTATGATTACGTTGTTTATTGATGTAGCATATATTGCATGTTCATGGTCCTTACTTTGCAAATGAAGGAAGTTTAGCGAGATGGTCTACACAGGGCATGGAGCGATCTCATTGGCAAGAACGATGTGCTTTATAAAAGATAACTGCTCATGGAGGTGGAATCTATGATGTCAATCCAATGAAACAATTACTTCTATGGTGGTATAGAAAGATAGTAATAAGGTTAGAGGAGAAGAAGCTTATGTCCAATGGATCGTAGGCAATACACAGAGTCATATGTGAGGTTAGAAAGGGACAATTTGAGAATTCATCAGGTAGAGAGAAACATGGTGAATGGTTGAGAACTCAAGAAAGAGAGGGAAGCAAGTGGAAAACCCGAGAGTCAAGTGTTTCAAATGAGCAAATGCAAGTTGAAACTCTGTAAATTTTTGTTGATGCAAGTATTACTCTACTAAACCAAAATGGCTTTCACATAGAGCTTGTAAACCAATGTGATATATCACCCATAATCTCACTAACTATAACCATAATATTAAATAATTTCATGTGTGAGAGTATATGCATACTTGTGTGTGAACAGTTGTGTTATTTTTAAAGTTGACTAAAGTATTACTTATAAGTGCCTATAAGTGGTGACTAAAGTTGACTAAAGTATTACTTATAAGTTGACTAAAGTATTACTTACTTATAAGTGCTTATAAGTGGTGAGACATTTACATTTTATAGTTTTCTAGCTTTCAAGAACATGGCTCGCACAAAGCAGATTGCCAAGAGGGGTTGATCCCGTGAAGGTCAAGCCCCCACCACTGCCCACACATCGCAAACGTTGGTGGAGACCCAGCACCGTCTCTCTCTTCGGGAAATCAGAAAGTATCGACAGACCTTCTGATCCCAAGGAGGCCTTTTCTCATCGCCTTATTAGGGAGATTATGGATGATTTGAATGCAAGCCGGGTATCTCGATGGCATCGTCGGGTCGACAATAGCGAGGTTCTCACAGATGGACAGCAGTAGCTTTGGAAGCTCTTCAAGAGGTTGCTGAAGCTTTTTTAGTGGTGGACATATATGGGGACACCGTGTAAGCAAACAGTCCATGCCAAGAGAGTCACCATCACTAACAAAGATATGCGGCTAGTTCTATGCATGCAGAAGTGGAGGGAAGATTATGGTGATGATGAGCCGTAGTTTAGGGTTTAGGATATTCTCATATATATTTCACAATGTAATCTCATGTGATCATGATGTAAATGCTTTACTTAATGAATTTTGTTTTTTGCTCCTTGCTAAGTGTCGACTTGTATTGTGATTTCGATTTCAAATGAATGATCAAATATTATTTATTGATTTTAATTTAAATTAATTATTATATATTATTTGTTGATCGCACGAATACAACAAAACTTCAAAAATATATTTTTATTAATATAGAAACTATTACATCATGACATAGAAGCAAGTACAACAACCCTAAACTCTGCGCCTCTTAGAACTAGGCTCAGCAGAGTCAGTAGGAGGTTTAAGCGAAGGAATTACAACAAAATTTCCTTCGAGCTTGAGCTGGATAGCATGAAGATCAATCTTCCCAGTGGCAAGGCCTAGGCCAACTAGTGAATGAATCTTCCCTCCACGCTGAGCTTCAAACAAGTAAAGGAGCTTGCAGCGCTTCATAAGCACCACCTTCTCTAAGCTTGATTTCACATGCATTGACTTGAATGCGACACCCTTTGTTAAAGCCTATATCTTCATGAGAGAGACTTGTCCATTAGGGGAGCATACTTTTGTGAAAGACAATAATGTCAAAGCTGCATCCTAGACTCTTCCTCCGCCGCCCCTTATTCCACTAGCTCTAGATGCAAACTCACATAGACAATTTCTTAAAGAAAATATTTGCATGCAAAAATTAAATATAAAAAATTATTCCAAAATACAATTGCATGAAAAAATATATTTTCAAATGAGATGAAATTGTCTATGCGGGCCTCAGGGGGATGGGGACCCCACACATGTAATCTGGAATGCATCAAGGCCCTCCAGGAAGCTGTCGAAGGCTGGCGAGATGGCCTTGAATCTGCAGATTCAGGGCCATCCTCGCCAGTATTCGGCTGGCATGCTTGGAGGGCCCTTACAGATTTAGGGCCATTCTCGGCTAGCATGCGTGGAGGGCCCTGATGCTGCATCCCAGATTACATGTGTGGGGTCCCCAAGCCCCTGAGGCCCCGTACAGAAATTTTCAGGAAGATTTTTAAATTTACGTACCTTCTTAGCCTCATCATTCTGTTTCCCATCCGATGCATCTAGGTCTACCCCAGGGATCGCTCTATCACCATGTACAGGGTCTGAGAGGTCAATGCGTGGTCGAGGTCCAAAGAGCTTCCTCCTGTAGTCTCTCAAATTTTTCATCTAAGATATCATACTCAAGAGCAGCTTCTGCAACACTTCTTTGGATGTGGATGTGGATGATTGTAGAGACATCATCCATGCTCGTGGGATCGTATCGGCCAATCTCAGTTACTTGTGGAGGGACATCCACAGTGTCAAAGTCAATGAGGTCTTCATCAACATCCTGGACAAGGTGGCAGTAGAGCTCTTCCTCCCTTAAATCCAAGGCCTCAAGGACATCCTGCATGAGCAAGTACTCAACACTATCTATAGTGATGGCACTCAATGATGCAAGTTTTGCATTTTCAGTAGGATGGGCTACCTCTTGGTGGATAGTCGACAAGTCCAAAGACAAGCTATGTGCCTCCTCTTCTTGCTTGTCTTCTTACTTGTCCAGGACTGTCTCCTCTGGCTCCTTCTCTTCATAGGTGAGAAGAGGCACCACTGGCTCCTCATCATTCTCCTCTTCAAAATCAGAGCATAATATATAAATAGCAAAGGCAATATCACGCTCGATGAGATTGATCGGGTTTGCCTCCTCGAAAGTGAGGGGCACAGAGGTAGATCGAAAGGGGGAGAGGGAACATGTGCAAGTTCTCTTTGCACAACCTTTCTATGGTTATCAGCACTCTTCATGGAGAAGAGGAACTCTAGGGGTATCCACCGAGCAGTGGAGTCAGGGATAAAAAATGTGATATCATCACATCCCGCCGCGTAAAAAATGTAAGCACTGAGCTATCGGGCTCTAGAGTCCTAAATATATTCTCTAGCTCAACAATCTGACAAAATCTAGGGTAAATCTGGTCCCACATCTGACCGAAATAACGGGTTTCACTCATCCACTGTGCGAACACATCATGATGAGAGAAGCCATGGTGAAGGCATAAAGGGAGCAACAAGCAATGTGGATAGAAAGTGAGAGATAGAGAATGCAATAGAAGTGAATGAAAATAACCCCTACTTATACTTATAAATATAAGTTTATATATTATTTCATTAAAATTTTAATAAAGTAATATATATTTTATCAAAATTTTAATGGAGTAATATTTATTTCATTAAAACTCATGAGAGGAGGTGATGGCACTCGTGTGAGGAGGTCATGACTTTGGGTTTCGTAAGACTGGATGGATGCAATTTATACTTATGAATATTATTGTACTTAAAACATCTATAAACTTATATTTATTTTAATACCTTATGTTTATACTTTAGTAAATAAAGGACACTTCAATAAAATATAATAAATAATAAATCATACTTCTATTTCTTGTTACATATTATTATTATTATATTTTATTATTTACAAAGTTACTTATATTATTATTTGCACTTAAATATATACTTAAAGTTATATTTATTTTTATACTTATATCCATACACTTAAAATTAATGACACTTCATTAAAATATAAGAAATCATAAATCATATTTATATTTCTAGGATAATTAATTATATTATTGTTTACACTTAAATATATATTTATACTTATATTTACAATTGTACTTACTTATACTTATCTTTATTTTCTTACATATTAATGGGTTCAAAACACAGTAGACTTAAAAAAACCACTACAATTTATGAAAAATAAAATTAGATTTACAACACTTTTAGAGAAATAATTTTTAGTATTTTCTTGAAAGAATAAGAATTACATGGACTCTATAATTTCAAGGATGTGTGGAGCAGCACACTACTTGCATGTTTTGCAATGTTCACTTCGACTCCCATCCAACTAAAAATAAAAATCACAAGGGGGATCATTGGACATGAGTTGGATTTCTTACCTCAGAAAACTAAGGGGCCAATGACTTTGTACATTAACTCTAAAAGGGTCATGACCCTCCCAAATAATATTCACATCAATGAGTGTTGACTGCGTGCCATCTCACATGTCTTGGTCCAAGCTGAGCCACTCCCCTTGTAGAAGTCACCACCTCCTATACTTGAAGCAAATGCACAAAGTTTATCTTGCAATGAAGTACGTGTCATAAAAATCAAACAACCAACATAAAAACATAAAAACATTCAGCAATCAACAATCAATAATCAGTGTATTGCAATGAAGTACTTATGAATAAAAACCATCAACAATCAACAGACATAGTAATTCTGTAATCTTACCTAAAGGTAACATCTGACAAACAATAATTCGGCACTCAATGATATCATCATGGTGAGTTCTCTTGAGATGCCATGACTCACCCAGCTGAGTCATCTAATCCTCAGATGGACACTGCGGCATTGATAAGTAATCTTAGTTTTCTTAACTACTTCATAGGATCCAAAAAAATGTGCAAACAAACCAAATAAAGATTAAAACAACAAGAAATAAACAACAACTAACTGCTTTGATTTACACAACCTTGTTGCTTCTATGAAAATAAACATAAACACATTAAGACAAAACATTAACAAACCCTTAACTTATGATCATTACTCACATTAAGACAAAACATAGACAAACCCTAAACCTATGATCATTACTGTTGTATTTTATGCCACTTGAAATCATTACTGTGGAGAGAAGATTGTAATAAACAAATAAAGATTAAAAAACAAGAAATAAATAGCAACTTACTGCTCACAACCTTGTTGCTCATGTGAAAATAAATAGCAACATATCAAGAGAAAACATAAACAAATCCTAAACCTATGATCATTACTGTGGTATTTTATGCCACTTTAAATCAATACTATGCAAAGAAGATTGAAAGCAACAAATAAAGAATAAAACAACAAGAAATAAACAACAACTTGTTAAACAACAACACATCAAGACAAAACATAAACAAATCCTAAACCTATGATTATTACTCACATCCAGACAAAACATAGACAAACCCCAAACATATGATAATTACTCACAAGAATTTGAAGCCGCTTCACATCAAGATAGCTATCTGTGGTGCCGAGAAGAGAAGGTTCATGTGAGAAAACAGGCATAACTCACAGACATTTTGTCCAAATGCGATGAAATTTTAGGAGGAGAGAGCTATGGTGTAGAACAACATGATTGTAAATTTTTGTGTAAAGAAAGAACCAGAGTTGTAGAAGATATGGCGAAATTGAATACCTTCAAAAAAAGGGGGAAATTGAAAAGGTAATGAAATGCAAAAGGAGGGAAAGTAAAAAGTTAAACATAAAAATAAATTCGGTATTCAAACTTCCATGTGCTGACCACAAGGTACATTTGACATGAAAGATATGGAATCTGAAATTTCTCTATTTTTTAAAGATATGGGCTCTATTATTTTATTGTCTTAAGAGATTTGGGCAAAGATATAACAAAAAGATCCATGTTACATGGATCTAAATCCCAGCTCTCTCATTGGTCAGGCCAATCTTTTTTTATTCACTCCTTAAGGGGCAAAATGGAGAGTCCATATTTTTCCTAATGTGTCTTGTCTACTTCAACTCCTATAATGAACTCATAAAGACCCACATATAGTCATAATCCATGCATTGACCAAATGCAAGAATGGAGATCCTCATTTGTTCTTTGTATAGCTAACCTCTTGCAAATTAGAGTGCATAATAGCTCTTCCATCCCCACACAAAGCAAGAGGTAAAAACCAAGATATGGTACTGACAATTCACATACATTGATCATCCTTATCTTGCCTTTACTTGTAGTGGCTCCACCATAGAACTTTGCACATTGCTTTCCTCCATCCATGTCTTGTGAAGAAGAAGGAATTTGACCATATGACTCATTGATAGGCCAAGGTAAAGAATGTAGTTGATTCTCCCATTGTTTGAAAAACTCACCTTAACTATGTCTAAGGTTTTCAAGGGAATTCATTATGTTATCAAAGGTCGAGTCCAATATTGACATAATGACAACTTTAGAAGGCCCAACTTGAGTGTTTTGATTCTTAATAAAGACATTATTTCTACTTGCTTGCATTGCATCATCCAAACCAATGTCTTTTTTGTGCATATCATCAAAACCATTGGCTCTTGCTTCCATTGCACCCAAACTAATGCCTTTTGCTTCCAAATCATCAAAACCATTGGCTCTTGCTTGATTTGCATAATCAAAAGCCTCGTCATCCTCTTCATCGTCACCCTCATCACATGTTTCCACAAGATCAATACCATTGTTACCCTCATAGGTCTTGAGTTGGGATTCATCTTCACTTTCATTGACCCAATCCTCATTGCCATAAGTGACCTCGTGAGAAGAATCATAACTAGCATGCTCAGCATAGGCATAGTCATCAAAATACACATCTTCCATATGCCCTTGAGGGTCATAAAAATAATTTACATCACCTTGCTCATCATAGGTATAAGCATCAAAGCCTACATCTTCATTGTCACTATTCATGCATATGGAGTCTTCAGGATTGCCACCATCTCCATTGGGTGTGTAATCCTCAATGTTGTTCATTGTCACTATCCATGCATATGGAGTCTTCAGGATTGCCACCATCTCCATTGGGTGTGTAATCCTCAATGTCCGAACCCATGCAATCTTCTTCCTCCTCATTGGTGCAACTACCATTGTCAGTGCTATAGTCATCTTCCTCCGCATAGTAGCAATCATCATCTTCACTGGTCCAAATCTTGTCCAAATTCAGCCAAACTGAAGTTTGGAAAATTCTAAAACTTAGTTGGACTCATTTAGTGGCCTCCCTCACTTATAAATAGACCCTCATTCTTTTGTATTATCATTTGTGAACTAGACCATGCTAGTATTACATTAAAATAAGCATATTTTCTATTATCCCTTAAAAATCCTCTACTTTTGGAGAGAGTGGAGCTTCTCTCTCTCTTCAACAATCCTTGGGGCTTTCTTCTCAACATACTAAACCAATTGATTAGTTGGGGGCTTCCTTCTATGATAAAGAAGCAAGCAAAATCAAGAGGTGAGATGTAATTTCATGGTGTTTCTCTACTATTCTCAATGTTTTCACTTCTCAACCCCTCTCAAGCTTGAGAATTTTCTAATTAAGTGTTTATAATGCAAATCAAGCTTTTCTTAAGAGTTGTAATGAATAATTAAGAAAAGTTTATCTTTATTCTTAATTTAGGATGTTATTTATGTATATCTCTCTCTCCCCAAAAGAATGGTCATTCCTATGACCAATTCTCTATTCAAATGATGCTTCTCATTGATAAATTCTCAATTCAAAAATCAAGCTCTATGCTAGTTAAGCTAAAGGTTAAAGAAATGGCTTTTTAATGCTTATATGCTAATAAAATTATGATAAACTTATGATTTAGTTCCATAAATTAGAATTAGGTCTAATGATAGTTATTCTATCATAATGATACTACAAAGTCTTATTCTTTCCAAAAATATTAAAAATTATCAGTAATAGCAGCGGAGCTATGGCAAAATTTTTAGAAGTTAATACATAATTCATTTTTGTACATAATGTGAAAAGAGGACTTCCTACCATATTCTAGGATTAGTCATCCTATGCTAAAAGAATAACTTTCATTACATTCATGGAAAACTAATTTTAAGTATTTATGCGTAAATAATTAACTAGAGAAATGAGAAATTTTTGGTGTTTCTATTTTTATGCAAAAAGAGGAATTCCCATGATAATAGAGATCCATGTAATTAAATGGAAAAAGAGAATTTTTGGTATATTAAAATAATTAATATTTTATTTAAAGAGAAATTTTAAATAAATTTATTTTATGCATGAGAAAATTTAAATGATAAAAGAGGAATTCCCATGACATTTGGAATTCAATCATTTAAATAGAAAAAGTGGAATTCCTGGCATATTCAAATTAATGGATATTTTTATTTAAATTTAAAGAGAAATTTTAGATAAATTTAATTTATTCATGAGAAAATTTAAATAATAAAAGAGAAATTTCCATGACATTTGGAATTCAATCATTTAAATGGTAAAAGTAGAATTCTTGGTAAAATTGAAATAATGGATATTTTATTAAATAAAAGAGGAATTTTAGATAAATTTATTTTATGATAAAAGAGGAATTCCCATGACATTTGAAATTCAATCATTTAAATGTAAAAAGGGGAATTCCCATGATATTTGAGATCCAAGAAATTAAATGGGAAAAAAAGAAATTTTTAGCACAATTCGAATTATGAGTATTTATCAAAAGTGGATTTTTGAGCATTATTGAAAAATATGGGTAGAATTGATTTTTGTAAATCCCAAGAATCTTTTACTCAAAAGAAGAATATTGAATATATTTCACTTGAGGAATTTGAGAAAGAATATGAAAATATCTGTCGGAGAAAAAGTACCTTTAACCTGGCCAAACAATTGGTAGAATTTTAGAAAAGTCCCATCGGTATCAAAGATAGAAAATGTTACTAAATGTGAATAGATGTGAATGAAGAGATGAGAATGAGATGTGAGGATATGTGAGATGGATGTGATGTAAATGGATGTGGATGTGGATGTGGATGTGGATGTGGATGTGGATGTGAATGAAGAGATGAGAATGAGATGTGAGGATAGGTGATAGGATGTGATGTGATGATGTAAATGAATATGGATATGGATGTGATAAGATGTGGTGTGATGCAAATGAATGTGGATATGGATGTGATAGGATGTGATGTGATGTAAATGAATATGGATATGGATGTGATAAGATGTAGTGTGATGCAAATGAATGTGGATATGGATGTGATAAGATGTGGTCTGATGCAAATGAATGTGGATGTGGATGTGATAAGATGTGATGTGATGTAGATGGATGTGGATGTGAATGTGATGAGATGTGGATGAAATGTGATGTGATGTGAATATATGTGGATGTGAATGTGAATGTATGGATGGATGTGGATAGACGTGCATGTGAATGACTAGATGGATGTGGATGAATGAGATGGAATGTGTATGGATGTGAAAAGATATGGATGAATGTGGATGTGATGTAATGTGGATGGAATGAATGAGATATGATGTGGATGTGATGTAAATAGATATGAATGGATGAGATGTGATGTGAATGGATGTGATGTGATGTGAAATAGATGTGATGTGATGTGGTGTGATGTGACTCGGGATAGATGTGAATGAATGAGATGTGATGTGATATGAATCGGGATAGATGTGAATGGGTGAGATGAGATGAGATGTGATGTGATGTGAATCGAGATAGATGTGAATGGGTGAGATGTGATGTGAATGGATGTGATGTAATGTGATGTGGATATGGGTAGATGAGAATGGATGAGATGTGATGAGGATAGATGTGGATATATGTGATGGGATGTAATATAATGTGATTGGACGAGAATGGATGAAGGACGATGGGAATACATATGATTGAATGTGGATTAAGCAATGCAAATTGATGTAGAAGAATGTGGAATAACGAGAAATGATGTGGAAAGATGAGAGTTCATTAGAAACTGTATTTATGACTTGTTTTTAAAGGACTGTTTTATGTCAAGAATGCTGGGGAAGCATTTTGACCATCTTGTGAATGAGGTCATGGAGACCTAAGTGATAAAGTTCCAACAACTGATGGAGAGTCAACGGAGGACGTCTCGCGTAGCAAGGTCGTCTTGACCAGATTCGGTTCGATTTAAATGGTGAGCTTCCGGGGTACGGTGGATGAGGGACCAAGGAAGCGGCCTATGAGTGAAGTGCTAGGTGACCTGCAAAGGATCCTAGAGGGTGCCATGCGTGCATCGAGGAAAAAATGGGAACAAGGTGTTAGAGTTGTTTTCTGAACTCGGGCATGGATCTGGTTGATTGACCTTGCTAGTCCTCAACGGATGAGTCCATGGCTCTTTTATATAGATCTGCTAGTTGATCTTGCTGATCTTCAAACGGAGAGTCCATCTGGATTTTTATAAGTGAATATATTTTCAGGTACTATGATCTAGGAACTATTGAAAAGGCCCCTGATGAGTGGATAGGTGGTGAGCGTTCTGATTGCCAATGATGCCATAGGTACACCAATGAAGGAATGATTGGAAATTAGAATTCAACCTGGATATTTTGGAGGATTACAATCAGTAACACTATTTTATCCCATGATTCTCTGGGGGGGCTGACCAATCTAAAGAACCCCAGAATCAGTTGGATCTAAAGTCAGATTTGAATTATAAATAAAGGGACTTAACAAGAATTTTTGTATTGATAGGATCATGGATCGAGGTCGTCGTGGTAGAAATGATAACCCCCAACTCGATGAAGAAGAGCTCGACTTGGATGTTCATAAAACTCTTCATAGATTGCAGCCTGGACCTTTCATGGGTGAAGGGAAAAACTTGGGCGAGGCTGTGGAGAAGTGGATCGAAGCAATGGAAGAATACTTCGATGTCACCGGGTACAACGAGAAAAGTAAAATGGCTCTTGCAAGGCTGAAGATAGTAGAAACAGCCAGAGTGGCATGGAGAAACCACTGCGAGACAAACCGTCTGGATTGGAACACCTAGACATGGAATGATCTCAATATTTACCTAAGGAAGAGATTCTGTCCTCCCGACTTTTTGGAAACCAAGATGAACGAATTCTTAGAGTTAACCCAGGGGAGCATAACTATTGAAGTGTATCACCAAGCGTTCGCTCTTCTCCTCAAGTACTCGCCACCGCTGGGGATGAAGAACAACTGATGGCCAGGTCCATTCGAGGACTGAACGAACCTTTGAATATCCTAGTAAAGAATGCCAAGCCAGTTTCCATGGCCGAAGCAGTGCGGATGGCGAAGGATTTCGCCAAGGCCTTTGTTGATGTCAAGGTCCTGCCGAAGCCAACACCATCATCTTTCAAAAGATTTTTTGCTCCAAAAGGTGATTCCAACCTTCCACCGCATAAGAGACAACAAAGTCAACAAGCTCAGGATATGGGAAGTTCCAGAATGGAAGAAAGGTCCTTTTCTTGGAACTCAAGGTCCCGCCAAAGCCAGCACCATCATCTTTCAAAAGATTTTTAGCTCCAAAAGGTGATTCCAACCTTCCACCGCATAAGAGACAACAAAGTCAACAAGCTCAGGATATGGGAAGTTCCAGAATGGAAGAAAGATCCTTTTCTTGGAACTCAATCCCCTAGAATTCAACTTCAAAAGTCCACCCTTGAACAAGGAAGTGAAATGCTATAACTGTCAAGGATTTGGCATCGTAGTATGGATTGCCCAACTCCTTTTGGATCAAGGTTTTCAGGGCGGGGAAATCAGGGACCTCCTAGTGTCTGAAATGGTTTCCCCTAAAACAAAAGTTCAAAATAAATTCTCCAAATTGCATTAGGAATCAATTAAAAATGATTTAAAAGACCTTAGTCTAAGGGTCAAGATTTTCTCAAAATTTTGGATTATGGTCCAATTAAGGTTCCTATGGGCCAATAAGATTAATCCAAGTGTTGGGATGAGATAAATCCAAAGAATAAAAGAAAATACCCAAAAATAAGTAAATGCTCACATAAGATGAAGAGTTGACTAAGTACAAGGTTTATTAGTTAAAAACTATGAGATATTACTAAAAAAATGAGATATTTTAGAATAATGATATATTTTTGACACCTTGGTAAGGAGGGGGGGAGACTTTAAGGTAGGCGCCTATTTCACACATGTGGATGAGTTTTTAAATAAAAAATATTAAGATATT
Organism: Cibotium barometz; assembly: GCF_041138505.1. Lineage (NCBI taxonomy): Eukaryota > Viridiplantae > Streptophyta > Polypodiopsida > Cyatheales > Cibotiaceae > Cibotium > Cibotium barometz. Next base: position 41,904,854 of record NC_141049.1, read on the forward strand.
TTTATCTCTCTTCTCTCCTGAATCAAACTAGATCAAAATGGGAGCTAAACTGGTCCAAATCTTGTCCAAATTCAACCAGACTGAAGCTGGAAAATTCTAAAACTTAGTTGGACTTAGTTAATGGCCTCCCTCAATTATAAATAGACTCTCATTCTTTTGTATTCTCATCTATGAACTAGACCATGCCAGTATTACATTAAAATAAGCATATTTTCTATTATCCCTTAAAAATCCTCTACTTTTGGAGAGAGTGGAGCTTCCTCTCTTCAATAATCCTTGGGGCTTTCTTCTCAATATACTAAACCATTTGATTGGTTGGGGGCTTCCTTCTATGATAAAGAAGCAAGCAAAATCAAGAGGTAAGATGTAATTTCATGGTTTTTCTCTACTATTCTCAATGTTTTCACTTCTCAACCCCTCTCAAGCTTGAGAAGTTTCTAATTAAGTGTTTATAATACAAATCAAGTTTTTCTTAAGAGTTGTAATGAATAATTAAGAAAAGTTTATCTTTATGCTTGATTTAGGATTTTCTTTATGTATATCTCTCTCTCCCCAAAAGAATGGTCATTCCTATAACCAATTCTCATTGATAAATTCTCAATTCAAAAATCAAACTCTATGCTAGTTAAGCTAGAGGTTAAAGAAATGGATTTTTAATGCTTATATGCTAATAAAATTATGATAAACTTATGATTTAGTTTCATAAATTGGAATTAGGTCTAATGATAGTTATTCTATCATAATGGTACTACAAAGTCTTATTCTTTCCAAAAATATTAAAAATTATCAATAATAGCAGCAGAGCTATGGTAAAATTTTTAGAAGTTAATACATAATTCATTTTTGTACATAATATGAAAAGAGGACTTCCTACCATATTCTAGGATTAGTCATCCTATACTAAAAGAATAATTTTCATTACATTCATGGAAAACTAATTTTTAGTATTTATGCATAAATAATTAATTAGAGAAATGAGGAATTTTTGGTGTTTCTATTTTTATGCAAAAAGAGGAATTCCCATGATAATGGAGATCCATGTAATTAAATGGACAAAGAGAAAATTTGGTATATTAAAATAATTAATATTTTATTTAAAGAGAAATTTTAGATAAATTAATGTTATGCATGAGAAAATTTAAATGATAAAAGAGGAATTCCCATGACATTTGGAATTCAATCATTTAAATAGAAAAAGTGGAATTCTTGGCATATTCGAATTAATAGATATTTTTATTTAAATTTGAAGAGAAATTTTAGATAAATTTAATTTATTCATGAGAAAATTTAAATAATAAAAGAGGAATTCCCATGACATTTGAAATTCAATCATTTAAATGGTAAAAGTAGAATTCTTGGTAAAATTGAAATAATGGATATTTTATTAAAGAAAAGAGGAATTTTAGATAAATTTATTTTATGATAAAAGAGGAATTCCCATGACATTTGGAATTCAATCATTTAAATGTAAAAAGGGGAATTCCCATGATATTTGAGATCCAAGAAATTAAATGGAAAAAAGAGGAATTTTTAGCACAATTCGAATTATGAGTATTTATAAAAAGTGAAATTTTGAGCATTATTGGAAAATATGGGTAGAATTGATTTTTGTAAATCCCAAGAATCTTTTACTCAAAAGAAGAATATTGAATATATTTCACTTGAGGAATTTGAGAAAGAATATGAAAATATCTGTCGAGAAAAAGTACCTTTAACCTGGCCAAACAATTGGTAGAAATTTAGAAAAGTCCCATCGGTATCAAAAATAGAAAATATTACTAAATGTGAATAGATGTGAATGAAGAGATGAGAATGATATGTGAGAATATGTGAGATGGATGTGATGTAAATGGATGTGGATGTGGATGTGAATGAAGAGATGAGAATGAGATGTGAGGATAGGTGATAGGATATGATGTGATGTAAATGAATGTGGATATGGATGTGATAAGATGTGGTGTGATGCAAATGAATGTGGATATGGATGTGATAGGATGTAAATGAATGTGGATATGGATGTGATAAGATGTGGTGTGATGCAAATGAATGTGGATATGGATGTGATAAGATGTGGTGTGATGCAAATGAATGTGGATGTGGATATGGATGTGATAAGAATGTGGTGTGATGCAAATGAATGTGGATGTGGATGTGATGTTATGTAGATGGATGTGGATGAAATGTGATGTGATGTGAATATATGTGGATGTAGATGTGAATGTATGGATGGATGTGGATAGACGTGCATGTGAATGACTAGATGGATGTGGATGAATGAGATGGAATGTGTATGGATGTGAAGAGATATGATGGATGGATGTGGATGTGATGTAATGTGGATGGAATAAATGAGATATGATGTAAATAGATGTGAATGGATGAGATGTGATGTGAATGGATGTGATGTGATGTGAAATAGATGTGATGTGATGTGAGATGGATGTGATGTGGTGTGATGTGAATCGGGATAGATGTGAATGAATGAGATGAGATGTGATGTGAATCGGGATAGATGTGAATGGATGAGATGTGATGTGAATGGATGTGATGTGGATATGGGTAGATGAGAATGGATGAGATGTGATGAGGATAGATGTGATGGGATGTAATATAATGTGATTGGATGAGAATGGGATGTAATATAATGTGATTGGATGAGAATGGATGAAGGACAATGGGAATACATATGATTGAATGTGGATTAAGTAATGTGAATTGATGTAGAAGAATGTGGAACAACGAGAAATGATATGGAACAATGTGGAAAGATGAGAGTTCATTAGCAACTGTATTTATGACTTGTTTTTAAACGGCTGTTTTATGTCAAGAATGCTGGGGAAGCATTTTGACCATCTTGTGAATGAGGTCGTGGAGACCTAAGTGATAAAGTTGCAACACCCGACGGAGAGTCAACGTAGGACATCTCACGTAGCAAGGTCGGCCGAGGTCTTGAGTGACCAACCTCGGTTCGATTTAAATGGTGAGCTTTCGGTACGATGGATGAGGGACCAAGGAAGCAGCCTATGAGTGAAGCGCTAGGTGACCTATGAAGGATCCTAGAGGGTACTGACCATACGGTGCTCGGGCTCTGGGTTGCCGAAGATACCCACGCATGCGTCGAGGAAGAAAATGGAACAAGGTGTTAGAGTTGTTTTCTGAACTCGGACATGGATCTGGTTGATTGACCTTACTGGTCCTCAACGGATGAGTCCATGGCTCTTTTATATGGATCTGTTGGTTGATCTTGCTGATCTTCAACGGAGAGTCCATCTAGATTTTTATAAGTGAATATATTTCTGGGTACTATGAGCTAGGAACTATTGAAAAGGCCCCTGAGTGGATAGGTGGTGAGCGTTCTGGTTGCCAATGATGCCATAGGTACACCGATGAAGGAATGATTGGAAATTAGAATTCAACTTGGATATTTTGGAGGATTAAGATCAGTAACACTATGGTTTCATTAAAAGATTGTTTTAAAGTTAGCTGAATCTGTGAAATAGGCAATTTCATATTGGGTGTGTAAGTGGTGTGACTATCTTGAAGTTTGCTTGAAGCGCCGGCTAGGGGGCCTGGGAAATCTTTTCCCTGGTACCCGGGTCAAAACATAACCAAATTCCTAAATGGATTATATCACTAGAGTGGTTGGGCAGTTGGCTAACCCATGGGACTAGATGGGGTTAGGTTGGACACTGATGGATCCCTAAAATGAGACTCAATTCTATTATGGTACGATAGATGAAGTAAATCCCGGATAGTCTTGTTCTATGGAAAAGAATCAACGGCTGTGCCTCTCGATGAGGAAAAAAGCGTTGGTCTTTATGATCCAAGTGCAAATGTCTTCCTTGATATGACCATGTGACTTACAGGTTTGGTCAGATCAGTTTGGTTAGTTAAGGCTCTTGACTACATTAGAATAAAAATATCCTGGAGGAATCGCCCATGCTTTCTGGGCGAGGGAAGTTTTTTCAGGTTCTAAAAGATCCCTGCCCCCTCCACGCAACAAATTTTGGGGTGCTAGCAGTAGAAGTAGCACTTCTTGCGCAGGCAGAGCTTCTCACTCAGGGCCTCGCCCATGGATATTCGGACAAGAGACTAATCCCTCGGTTCTAATGAAAAACAAGTAGAGGGAGAGGAGACACACACACAGGAGAAAACCCTAATGTATTAGTCACAAACCCTAACCATGGAGGGAAGCTATGTCCCATCTCACCCAATGCATAAAGCCATAATCCATAAGCTACAACACACTACTTGTGTTGTGTCCACACACAGCTTACCCTAGCTACTGTCCACACACTATGACCAGCTGGATGCGATCATTTATGTCTCACACATGTTACTACCTAACATGCCAGCACATAGTGGAACTGGCACAAGCTAACATCAAGCTTGAATCTCAACAGCCCCATTCAAGCTCATGATGTACTGCCCCTCTCAACAATCCCTCTCAAGCTCATGATGTACTGCCATAGATGAAGATGTAGATGAGCTTGGGCTATCAAAGCTCTCAACACTCCCCCTCAAGCTCATCCCATGTACTCCCAACATAGTACCGAAGTACTCAAACTTCTCCCTGCTGCTAAGTGGATTTGTAAAGATGTCGGCCACTTGCTCTTCAGTCTTCACATACTGCAAATCCACTGTACCATCCAACACTTTCTCTCTGACAAAATGATAGTGGACCTCTATATGTTTGGTCCGCGCATGAAAAACTGGATTCTTGGCCAACTGTATGCTGCTCATGTTGTCACAATGAATGACAACCTTGCCATCAATAGGCTCACCCAAATCAACCAAGAGACTCTTTAACCATACTCCTTCACATGTAGCTATGGCTGCACCCCTGTATTCAGCCTCTGTACTACTAGATAAAGCAACAGTAGGTTGCTTCTTACTGCTCCATCTCACCACTGCACTGCCAAATGTAAAGGCATAACCACTAGTAGACCTCCTATCATATGAGCTACCTGCCCAATCTACGTCTGTGTAGCCATGTACATCCAAGCCTTTACCATGCTTATAAAGAAGACCATAATGTACAGTGGTCTTTACATAGCGCATAATATGTCTCACTGCATAAATTGGCTTACTAGCCCCACAGACCTCCTGTCATATGAGCTACCTGCCCAATCTACGTCTGTGTAGCCATGTACATCCAAGCCTTTACCATGCTCATAAAGAAGACTATAATGTGCAGTGGTCTTTACATAGCGCATAATGCGTCTCACTGCATCCAAAGGAGATTTTCTAGGGCTTTGCATAAATTGGCTTACTAGCCCCACATCATAACTGAGATCCGCCGCTGCTCGTGTAATAGTCATGTAAATAAGACTACCAACCATCTTTCTACACATAAATGGATCATCCAACTCTTCACCAAAATCAGCCCGCAGCTTCACATTCTGCTCCAAAGGTGTCCTCATTGGCTTACACCCTGTCACCCCATATTTTGCCAACATATCCAACGCATATTGGCATTGCACTAACCATGTCCCTGCATGGTCTTTGATCACTTCAATCCCAAGAAAATATCTTAATTCACCCAAGTCTTTCATATCAAACTACCCACTCAATGCCTTCTTGACATGCATAACATTTGTAGCATGATCTCCTGTGACAATCAAGTCATCCATATAGATGACAAGTAAGACAATCCCATGATCTGTTTTCTTCACATAGAGTGAAGAATCTGCTGAAGAAACCTGAAATCCAAGGGAGATAAGATATCAACTTATCTTATCACTCCAAGCACGAGGTGCTTGTTTCAAACCATATAATGCTTTCTTTAACCTGCATATATGAGTGGGGTACCTTGGGTGTACATATCCTTCTGGCTTTGCCATATAAACTTCCTCTTACAAATCACCATTTAGAAATGCATTTTTCACATCCATTTGATGCATTTCCCAACCATTTGCTGCAACCATAGCAATGACTGCTCTCACTATTCCCATCTTTGCAACTGGACTAAATGTTTCATCATAGTCCAAGCCTTGGGTTTGTGCATAACCCTTAGCTACCAGCTGCATTTTATGGTGCTCAATGGAACCATTTGATTTGCATTTCACCTTATAAACCCATTTGCAACCAATGACATTTTTGCCTTGTGGTAAGGCAACCGAATCCCAAGTTTCATTATGAACCAGTGCGTCCATCTCAACATCCATTTCCTTCTCCCATACATGCTTCCCAATAGCTTCTGTATATAGCATGTAGGTTCTACATGCTTCACCAAAGAGGTCATATATACATAATGCATAGCAAAGTCACGATATGTCAACCTGTCAACTGGATACCTGACCCTTTGGGATCTCCGCAATGCATGCGATCACTTTGAACACCTGTCACTCTAGCATGTGGAGGCACATATCTATCCTGCCTTGCACACCTGGTGTGTGTAAAATTGGTATGCCAAGTTCCTCATCCAAACTTTCTGAACTTGATGACTCATAACCTGTAATGCCAATTCCTTCAACCTTCTTTTTCCCTTTATCCACAGCACTACTCCCAGTGCTCACACTCTCATGTCTCAAGCATCCTGACCATGGACGTATAGTGCTACTCTCAGACTTTGCTGGACTAGACATAGAAATAGAACTGTTGGTGGCAAGTTCAAATGCACGTCAGCATCAATGGAATCAATAAACCCTCATCCGTTGCCTTGTACCAACTAGCAAGTTCATCAAACACCACATCTCGTGAGATAACCACTTGCCTAGTATGTGGATTGTAACATTTATATGCCTTGCAATCCTGTGCATACCCAACAAAAATGCACTTTTCTGCCTTAGGATCCAACTTCTTCCTTCTCTCATCTGGCACATGCACATAAGCTATGCTACCAAACACTTTGAGGCGTCCAATGTCTAGCCTAAAACCTGTAAGATGCATCTCTGGCATACCTCCATGTATGGCAACTGTGGGTGTCTTATTAAGTACATACACCGCTGTGGCACACGCTTCTGCCCAATAATAGTATGGCATGCTCTTTTCATTGAGCATTGCCCTAGCCACATCACCAATGACTCTATTTTTCCTCTCAGCAACACCATTTTGCTCAGGTGTGTACCTGCAAGTTAGCTGCCTTCTTATGCTATTCTTTCTCAAGAAATTCTCAAAAGCATGTGAGGTGTATTCACCACCTCCATCTGTCCTCAAATATTTTATCCAAGAGCCATATTGCTTCTCTGCAAAAGCTTTAAAGTCTATAAACTTTCCCAACACTCCACTCTTCTCTTTGAGAGAGTAAATCCAAGTCATTCTGCTGAAATCATCAATGAATGTCACATAATACAAGCTGCCTTTAATGGATGGGTTTTGTGCAGGACCCCATACATCACTATGAACTATCTCAAGTGGCCTGCTACTCATGTTGCCTTCTTTAGGAAATGGCAACCTTGCTTGCTTTCCAAACTTGCAAGCATCATAGACATGCATATTCCCATCATACTTGAATCTAGGTAGCCCACCAACAATGCCTCTTGCCTGCATGTTCTTTAACCTTTGTATGTTCACATGTCCAATCCTTTTATGCCACATTTCAATGTCCTGTACCACATTTCGGCTTTTAGAGAACATGGCCGATTTCAACTCAGGAATCCCAGCATCCAGCTTAAATAGCCTGTCTTCTTTCTTGCCTTTGGCAACAACGACTCTACATCCATTTTTGAAATCCTCAACGAAGCAACCATGCTTGTTGAAACGAACCTATAAACCTTGTTCAACCATTTGACCAACTGAGGCCAAACTTTTTGTAATAGAAGGTACATACAAGACATCTGCCCATAGACTTTGTTTCACCATTGTGCATCACCAATGGTACACTCCCAACATGAGTGATAGCATGTTAGGAATCATCACCTATCTCCACATATCCTTTCACATCCATTGGCTTCATATGTTCAGACCATTCGCCACGACAATTCATATGGTTTGATGCTCCAGAGTCCATATACCAAGTGTCATCACTGTCACCATGTGTCATCATAGATCCCACGACATGTTTCATGGCAAACAAGTGATTTGCACTACCATCATGACTGCTTAATGCAAAATTTCCATCATGACTGCTTGATGCAAAATTACATCACATCCATTTCACCTCACATCACATTCATTCACATCTATTCCGATTCACATTCCATCACATCTCATCCATTCACATCTATCCTGATTCACATCACATCCATTCACATCACATATCATCCATTCACATCTATCCCAATTTACATCACATCACATCACATCCATTTCACATCACATCTCACCCATTCACACTTATCCCGACTCACATCACATCACATCCATTCACATTCATCACATTCATTGTATCCCCATTCCATCACATACATTCTATCCACGTTACATCACGTCCACATCTATCCACATTACATCACGTCCACATCTATCCACATCATATCTCATTCATTCCATCCACTTTACATCACATCCACATCATATCTCATTCATACACATCCCATCTCATTCATCCACATCTGTCCAATCATTCACATGCATGACTATCCACATCTGTCCATACATTCTTATCTATCACTTTTCACATTCACATATATTCACATCACATCACATTTCATCCACATACATCACATCACATCTCATCCACATCCACATCACATTCACATTCACATCTCTTTATATTACATCACATCTCATCGACATCCACATCCTCTTACATCACATCACATCTCATCCACATCCACATCACATTCTCATCCACACATCTCTTTTCAGCACATCACATCTCATCCACATCCACATCACTTTCACATCCCATTCACATCTTATCACATCCATTCACATCCTATCGCATCCCATTCACATCTTATCACATCTATTCACATCTTATCACATCTATTCACATCCTATCACATCCCATTTACATCTTATCACATCTTATCGCATCCCATTTACATCTTATCACATCTATTCACATCCTATCACATGCCATTCATATCTTATCGCATCCCATTTATATCTTATCACATCTATTCACATCTTATCACATCCCATTCACATCTTATTCCCATAGTAGCTTTTCCTACTTCGATACCGATACTTCGATATCGATAATGGGACTTTTTCTAAATTTTTGCCAATTGTTTGGCTTAGATAAAGGTTCTTTTTCTCGACGACGACTATTTTCATATTCTTTCTCAATTTCTCAAATGAATTATATTCAATATTCCTCTTTTGAATAAAAGAATTCATGGGATTTACAAAAATCAATTCTATCCATATTGCCATTTTTGATAAATATTCATAAATTGAATTATACTAAAAATTCCTCTTTTCCCATTTAATTTCTTGGGTCTCAAATATCATGGAAATTCCTCTTTTTGAATTTAATTAATTGCATTCCAAATGTCATGGGAGTTCCTCTTTTATCATAAAATAAATTTATCTAAATTTTCTCTTTTAAATTTAGATCAAATATCCATTAATTCTAATATACTAAGAATTCCACTTTTCCCATTTAAATGATTGAATTCCAATGTCATGGGAATTCCTCTTTTATCATTCAAATATTTCTCTTACATAAAATAAATTTATCTAAAATTCCTCTTTTAAATTTAGATAAAATATCCATTAATTCTAATATACCGAGAATTCCACTTTTCCCATTTAAATGATTGAATTCCAATTTCATGGGAATTCCTCTTTTATCATTTAAATATAATTATCTCAATATCCTCTTTTCTTAATTATTTAATTATGCATAAATCTTAAAAATTAGTTTTCCATTGAATGTGGTGAAAATCATTCTTTTAGCCTAGGATATTCAATCCTAGAATATGGTAGGAAGTCCTCTTTTCACGTTATGTATAAGAATGAATTATGTATCAATTTCTTAAAAATTTTACCATAGCTCCACTGCTATTACTGACAATTTTTAATATTTTTGAAAAGAATAAGACTTAGTAATGTAATTATGATAGTATAACTATCTTTTAACCTTAAATCCACTTTATGGATTTAACTCATAGGATTACCATAATTTACTAGCATATAAGTATAAAAAACCATTTTCTTAGTCTCTAGCTTCACAAGTCTAGAGTTTGATTTGTGAATTGAGAATTTCTCCATGAGAAGCATCAATTGAATAGAGAATTGGTCATAGGAATGACCATTCTTTGGGGGAGAGAGAGATAAACATAAAAAGCATCCAAAATTAAGCATAAATGTAAACTTTTCTTAATTATTCATTGTAACTTTTAATAAAAGCTTGATTTGCATTATAATCACTTAATTCAAAACTTCTCAAGCTTGAGAGGGGTTGAGAGGGGTTGAGAAGTGAAAAACATTGAGAATAGTAGAGAAAAACTATAAAATTACACTTAAATTACCTCTTGTTTTTGCTTGCTTCTCTATCTTAGAAGAAGCCCCCAACCAATCAATTGGTTAGTGTGTTGAAAGGAAAACTCCAAGGATGGTTGAAGAGAGAGAGAGAGGCTCCACTCTCTCCAAAAGTAGAGGATTTTTATGGGATAATAAAAAATATCATTATTTTAATGTAATAGTGGCATGGTATAGTTCACAGATTTTTTTACAAAAGACTAAGGATCTATTTATAGGTGAGGGAGGCCTCTAACCAAGTCCAACTAGGTTCTAGAATTTTCCAGGTTTAGTTTGGCTGAATTTTCCAGGTTTAGTTCACAGATTTTTTTACAAAAGACTAAGGATCTATTTATAGGTGAGGGAGGCCTCTAACCAAGTCCAACTAGGTTCTAGAATTTTCTAGGTTTAGTTTGGCTGAATTTTCCAAGTTTAGTTTGGCTGAATTTGGACAAGATTTGGACCTAGTTTGGCAATACTTGTAAACAAAATCACATCGAATAGTATCCATATTCATTACATAATGTCAATGTCATAGCCTTGCTTTTATCTAGCATTCACCAATGGAATAGAATGCTAGAGCCCCATTTCCCAAATGACACCAAATGGAATCAATGCCAATTGAGTCGATTGAGTTGATTGAGTAGATGATGCACTTTGATGCTTTTGCTAATCTCCCAGCCAAGCCTTCCCACCCTCTGATTGAGTTTCACTTTAAGGAAAGTATTAGGGCCATTTCTTCACTTTGAGTACGTGATCCTCCACCTTACCACTTTCCCACACGGCAAGGTGGATTCAAGAGACGCACTCCCCCTTGGCCTCTTCTCCCCATGCCAAGGGTACCCTTTTCACATTCTAGATTCTAGTAATGAAAATAGAATAGATTACAATGAAGACTTTCAATGAAAATTACTTCTAAGTATGAGAGGAAGCCACTTTCAAGTTTGGCATGAACTCATGCCAATAAGATCATATCATGTATCACCTAGCATGGAATCGTTCTCTTTTTTGTCACCATATAGCTCCCAAGCATCAAAACCATATCCCAGAAGCATGTGAATCAATTACATGTGTTCATTCCATCTCTTGCCATCACATAGGCATGCCATATGTCATTCCATAGCATGTAGATGGCTATGAATGGCAACTAGGGCATCCAAGAACATCACTTGCATTCCAAATGCTTGCATTATTTGATTGCTTCTCAAAGGCTTGCAATCTCTTCCATGAAGCATGAAGAGTGTCAAAATGCTTCAAGGAAGTGTTCAAGAAAAAACCATCAATGGTGTGTAATGGTGCTCTAATCATACACATTTAGCTTCCAATGTAGAGGGCTATGCATCATATCATGGAAATGCTTCAAAAAGAATGTCATAAGCATGAATCTTGAGCTTTCTTTTACATAAAGAAGCTTAAATAACGTGTTTTCTTGATCATGAATGAAAAGTAATGCTTCATTCTTTACCCTAATGATAAAGCCCCAAGCTTATCCATAGAAAAGCATCAAGACATAGCCCAGAAGCCTGAAGAAGACTCACCATTTCTTCCAAGCTTTGCAAGATCAAGTGTATGCAGCCTTTAAGAGTCCATGTTCACCATTGCTAAGCACCACATGCACTCCATTAGCCAACCTTTAGTATATCTATCCTCAACCAAAATACCTTTAGGCCTAAAAATTTCAATATCTTGTTTTGTGAAATGACCATCCTTCAAGAGTACATGAAAAAAAAGTCAAATGCAATAGCCATCAAGTAGGATGAGAGGATGCTGGCCTCTTTAATTCGGAGCCTCTCTCTGGCCTGGGCTTTGAAGCGAGCTCTATGCTACAAAAAGGAGGTACTGTTCGATGAGCTTTCCTTGCTGGATGCTGATGATAATTCAGATAGCTTTGAGATCTTCTGAGGCGCTGCCGCCCATCACCACTTGGTTTTTGTTACTTTCCCAAGTGATAAAGCAAGGCCTACAAGGTTTTCCAAGCTCAGCTCTGCAGCAGGTGCCCAACCCTAAATTGGGGCTTACCAAAATTCATTGCATGCAATGAAGCTAAAATCGCATCTGACCTCACTCACCTACATCCTTTTGATCTACTGCTACTACTACTTCCTTCCACGGTTCTTTCATATCCATCTTGTCCTTCCGCCGGTCGGTCAGACGGTGCTACAATCACATTCTCTGAGTGAGGTGAAAACAGGGATTTCATTCACGTGATCACGTTAACCGCGAAGTGGTAATAACACTAGTTAATAACACTCTCACACACTTGTTAATATCATAGATATTCACACAACCGGGAGAAACTTGCTATCCCGGTTTTCCCGGCGGGCTACTAGCTTGGCCCGGCGGGCCACTGTTTAGCCCGGCGGGTTACTTATCTAGCCCGGCGGGCCCCGGGGCCTTTTTTTTTTGCGCCAAAAACTTGGCTGTTTTGGAGGGACCTATATAAAGGGTTTCCCCTCACTTCCAAATGTGCTTTACCAAAGCACTTGGGTGGCTCACCTCAGGCTAAAAGACACAAGAGGTGAGTATAAATATTCTGGATTTTTGTTTGAAGCTTGTTAATAATATTTTGTATTTTATAAGATTTTGATTGTAAATGGTTTATCGTATTTGTTACGTGGACTAGCAATGTCTCCTCTTGGGTGGTCTACTCGAGTGCCAATTGGTCTAGGTAGGAGCTTCCCTAGAGGAGGGTATAGGTGGTGAGATGTTCGGGACATCATCTCTATCTAGGGATGGATTGCCTCAAATGCATCTCACCAAACGTTTGGTTTCTTTAGGTCGACTAGCAATACCTCCTCTTGGGTGGTCTACTCGAGTGCCATTTGGTCTGGGTAGAAGCTTCTCTAGAGGAGGATATAGGTGGTGAGATGTTCGGGACATCATCTCTATTTAGGGATGGATTGTCTCAAATGCATCTCACCAAACGTTTGGTTTCTTTAGGTCGACTAGCAATACCTCCTCTTGGGTGGTCTACTCGAGTGCCATTTGGTCTGGGTAGGAGCTTCTCTAGAGGAGGATATAGGTGGTGAGATGTTCGGGACATCATCTCTATTTAGGGATGGATTGCCTCAAATGCATCTCACCAAACGTTCGGTTGCATTGGCAAGAAGTGGGTTTTAGACTTTATAATTGCATATTTTAGTTTTACTCAGGCTGTTTTGGATCTCAAATCTTGCATGATTGTTGTTTAGGTGTTACAATGGTTGCTTCTAATTGCGGCACATCAACCCAACGAAGCAACAGACCATTAGAAACTAGTGGAGTTTCCTTGCAACGAGATATGACAGCACAAACTTTGAATGTTGCGTCTCAAAGTGGCAAGAGGAGGAGCGGAGGAAAATCACCGGGACCTGAATGGCAATTTGCTTCCAATCTTTCTAGATTTGTCGAATGGAAGTGTAATTTTTGTGGCTTGGTAAAATCTGGGGGTGCTCCCAGAATAAGGGAGCATTTGCTTGGCACTAGCACAAAAAATCCCGGAGGTAAATGCAAGGGTGCAGGAGCTGATGATGCTGCAAAGCGCCTTAGAGCTTTGATAAGTAAACAAGCATCACAAAACAAGAGGCCCAATCTCTGTGCAAGAAATCACCAATCACCAATCTCTGTGCAAGATAGCCAACCAAAACATATCATTTACAAGAGGCTTTAAAATAAGTGTGGTGTCATCTCAGATAGTGGACGTAAGCATGCAGCAGGTGACACTTCCAAATTCTTCAATTGCTCCTCAAAATCTGCCATGGTCTTCCTATCTTCCTTTGATGGCGTCATATAGGCAGCCGTCCATTCCTTAATCAAATTTGTGTGGATGGCAGTTTTACCCACCCACGGCACTTTGGTCATTTCTGCAAACTCAGCACAAAATAATGTAAACTTTTCAATCACCCAAGCCAAGCAGAAGACATCTGATGCATTGCTCCATGGACAAGGGGACCTTACATCTGCGAGCTCAGGGGCTCTCCAGGGGCGTTGATCGTGCTCTGCTTTGTTGGCGATATTTGTGGGTTTGAACTCAATCCCATCCCTCAATGCAAGACCCCAGTCAATGATGCCTACCCGTGGCACCCCTTCTTTGGTGCAATCTATCATTATATTCCAGGGGTGGCAATCATTGTGGATGATCCCTTCAGCATGTGCAAAGGCCATGGTATTCACAAGGGCACAGATAAGCTCGGGAGCATGAAAAATCAAAGACTTGTATCGCTCCATTTCATGAGGAGCCACTTGTTTTTTCTTGTATCTGTTGCCTTTGCCTGCAGCAGCAAGCATGGAATTGAGGGTCCCCTTAGGAGGCGGAACACACTCCATTATATCTCCAAGACTTCCCCCATTAAAGAGGGGGAAGAGCAGTATCCATGGCTCCTTCCTTGTGTGCCCAATGGCGCGCACTATGCCCCTGTGGGTTAGGTCGATTGAAGCCTCCTGAGCAAAAGACTTCAATTGAGCCCTTCGACTACCAAGGAATTGCTTTGCACAATAAGAAATGCCTTCTGGAAACCAGGAGACACCTTGAATATGGCATTTATGTACAACGCCGTACGATCCAGAGCCCATCTTCTTTTCTGTGATGATGGCCTCTGCAGGCAACCCAATTGTCATGCTGCAGTTAGTATTATGCTTTGTGCGCTGCAAGTGGGTGCCTTTAGAGACCTCACGTGCACCAGATGATAAATCTTCTTGTTCATCAGCAGGCCGGTCCAGCTCTTTGCGAGCTCTCTTGCTCAGGATAGCTTGGGTGTCTATGGCCTTTGCACGCTTGGACCTCTCTTTCTCTACCTTCCATTTTGTGTGGAAGTGCTCCAGCTTGGATTCATTTGTTTCCGCTGGTCTGTCGTCACCTAGGTCAACAGCGCATCTAGGCATGTTGCCCACAATGCTAGTAACAAAATGCTTGATGGCTGCTCCATCAGCACCCACATGGATATTTTTCACTGCGCGGACAACCTCACCTAATATTTGCTCAAATCGATTCCTATCAGACACAATACCCTCGATGTGATTAGGTGACAAGCAACTAATGAAGGTAACGAGTTTGATACGAATTGATTTCTTGATTTCAGGAGTAAGTGCAAGCGTCGCCATCAATCTGCACAATATAATTGACAAATAGTTGCAACATTTATAACCACAAAAAATGCTATTTGTAAGCTAACTAAGAGATTTCTACATCCAACACACTTATGACTCATGTCATGCAAACTAAATAATCACATTCATCGTCAAAAACAAACACAAAACACAAGTTTACGACTTAACTTGACGTCAGCAGACCTAGTCAGTATACCGACCATCTACAGATATCGCATTAAGATGAAAACTATGGCACAAGTTAAATGCTTTGACACATCGTCAGCAGACCTAGTCAGTATACCGACCATCTGCAGATGACTATCAAACCAAATAACAAAAACAAACTTCACCACATAGCTTGGTGTCAGCAGACCTAGTCAGTAAACCGACCATCTGCAGATACCGTACTAAGTAGCAAAGCATCACACATGTCAAATGCTACGAGCGCACATCAGCAGACCTAGCCAGTAAACCGGCCATATGCAGCGGGCTCTCAAAGCATTTAACAAAAACAAAGCCGCATTGTAACTTGGTAACTGCAAACCTAGTCAGTAAACCGACCATTTGCAGATACCGTGCCACAACGAAAACTTCTACATAAGTTAAATATTAAGAGTGCACATCAGCAGACCTAGCCAATCGCTCGGCCATCTGCAGCGGGCCTCTTAACATTTAACGACACATGCACATGCATCACAAACAACGTTAAACTTAAGCGTATGCAAAAAATTAAATGACACCAACACTTTCAACTTAAAAATTACCTCAAATTGATCACACTAGCACCACTGACACCAAGTACAAGGAAGATTCTGTGAACAGTGACCCCCTGGACCACCCTTTTATACTACAATATAGCCCGCCGGGTCGGGAGGCGGGCCCGGCAGGCTTCTGCGCGCCCGGCGGGCCCGGCGGTCCAGACTTGTAGCCCGGCGGGCCAATTGTGGGTTACCAGGTCATCCCACCCTCTAGGATTTGAGAACTGTGAATTTTGTGAACATTGAGATTTGTGAACAATAGCTGTGATCACAAGAAAAAAGGCTGTGATCACGTGAATATGAAATCCCTGGGTGAAAATTACAGCCAAAATTGGCAATTAACACAAATTGTGTTTTTTCTAGACATCAGTTCACTCTTAACGCTCTAGATCCATCACTGCTTACATAGAAGATATGAGACTCATTGCGTACAATAATGGCCTCACAGATTACCTATCTGTCCAAGTTTCAAACCTTATCAACGTTCTCATTAAACTCTTTTGTTAACCTTGTCCTCCATCTCACAATTTTCCCATCACGAAACCGTGGATGAAAAGCACTAGCCGCCATATCATTTGCAACCATATTATTCCGTGTGCTTTGTGGAATAGTAATCCTTTTTTGCAAAACGAATCCATTTCTTTCAAGCATTTGCACCTCATGACAATCCGAATTGGTACCTTCTTCCACAGGCTAGACTATAGGTGCCGGTCCTGGTGCGCCAATCACATGGTTCTTGTTAACATCCAAAGAGAGTGTGTTGGAGACAAATTATAAAACCACACAACAACTCCACTGGGATACTTTCTACAACCCCAAAAACATGGAGCTGGAACTCCACTATTTTTGTCCAACCCCACATCAATAATTTGAGAGCCACATCTGCCATTCTGTCCTGGTAATCGTGTTACTTTGCTACTAGGAGTAGTTCTGCAAATTGACCACATTGTTTTAGGCACTTTAGTCTCCACACATGTACTTGTCTTGACACTCTCTCCATTCCTCAAGCTACCCTGTGGATAGTCTATTATCACAGTGACATACTTTGGCCGATGATTGTCTTTATCCAAGATCTCGCTTGGATCCGCAATAGTGGATGCTTTTGGCATACACTTTGCTGACCTCTCTTGCCACACGCTGCATCTCAGGAGAGTTAATACCCATCTCTTGCATAGTTGTGTGAGCCAAATCAATGAGTCTTTTGCCAAAAGAAGTTTTTTCACTAGTATCCTGCATTTTTGGGCCTATGCCAGAGTGCACACCTTTCAAGTAAGCATTATACTTCACACTTTGCAAAATAGCCAATGCCATGTCTGCACTTGTGGCCTCGAACAAGCTAATCTGACTTTTACAACCTACTGATGCTTGCATGCTTTGCCTCAGCTAGGTTTTTCCTTGGATAAAAACTCCTGAGTAACAAACCAAGAGCCTCAATGAAAAGCCCTAATATCCCACCAAGCTTGCCATGTCTCCAATGCACGAATCTCTCCCTACACAGCATGACTAGAAAACCAAAACTTTCTAATCTCATTTTTACAAGCCTCTGCGGGTTGTCTATGAAGGAGCATTTCTCCAGAGATTTGTGTTCCTCAATGAAAGATACTTTGGTCCCAATGGAAAACATAACTTCTAACTTTCTCAAGCAATATTTTCTTTTCCCCTCCAAAATAAATGATGCGAACGGCAATGCAATTAGCATTTGCTTCATCTATCGAATCTACCAAACTTAGGTTTATCAAAGTTATTTTGCTAAACTACTATATTTAATATCTTTCAAAATTATATTTGTGCATGCCGATCCTTAACTCTAAATCCGCACATAGCTATGGTGACAAGTTCATGGATGAATGGATCGTATACGTTGGTAGACATTGTGGACCATCCAGACATCCTATGAACATGGTCGAAATGGACCCACATATGTTGCAAACTACCACCTAGTCTCATCTTATGGACCAAGTCTAATCGACCAAGTCTAATCCACTACCAGGACCCTTTGTAGACATCTTAAAAACATGGGGTTGATGTTTGTCCCCTAACTGGCCCGGAAAGAGCACACTTTGAAGAAAGGGTATCAACACTTGTTCTTAAGTTCAAGTACTGCCTCAAGACCAGTTGTTGGCTGAAATATTTTTATCTCGCTTAGTATATTCCAAACATCTCTCAATGCATTTCTTATTGGACAAATGACACACGCCAACATTTGTGCAAACTCATCATCCCCAATATTTGAGTAACCATGTGCATCATCCTTCATTAGCATGTCAAATATAACTTCTTGGGCCATTGCTGTTTGTAAATATTTTGCTATAGTGAAAGGATTAAGGGCGACCCTACTATTCACCTTCTCTTCCAAAATTTTCCCAATGCATGTGCTTATGCCTTCTTTGTAAGGATGCACATAACTACCCATATGTATAGCACATCTACTTGTATTTTGGTGATCTCTTGGAAGATAGTAATAGATAGCAGTTGGGCATGTTTTCACACATTCAAGCATTTGATCACAATGTTTGTAGGAAATATTACCAAACTCTAAACCACATTACCTGTGGACAATTTCTTTTCAATCACCGTTTCCATTGTGTCTAATTATGCAAGTGCATCCTGGCGTAATAAGGATAATCTACATTCACACATCGCAAATGGCCAGAGCATCTACTAAATAGAACAACACCATCAAAATAACCAGAACTGCATGTTATGTACTTAACCCATGAGTGTCCATCCCGCCTCTACCATACCATACATTGCAGAAGCAGTCCCACATGACGGTAGCTCAAAAGCAACATATCCATCATATAATGCTGGTAACTTATCCACTCTATGTATATTGATGGCACTATTAATGCAACATGCAAATGGCTATTGAGAGGAAGTGTCCTAATAGCATCTAACATACTCAAAACATTATCTTTTGGAGCATTATTTTTGTCCATGTTAATAAAAATCTTATAAAATTGATACATATCTGCATCAAGCTCAAAACCCATTTCACCTATATTCAGCTGAACGAGGTCCAATTTGAAATGCTCAGAGCTTAAAGAAAGGGGCTTCAATAATGCAATTGGAAGTCCTGCCAAATCAAAATAATCGCAAACTGGAGATAATTTTAGCTCAAAAAATCTCTCATTAGAGACCAAGCATAGTTTTTGTCCTATACTGGAGCCATACACAGTAATATTCCTTCTTATTGTATCCTTCACGGTTCCACCAAACAGAAGGAGAAAAATGGTACACAATAGACCAATGAAAGCTTTATACAGTTTCAATTGCTTGGTTCCTTGATTTTTGAACTAGGTTGAGCCTCTCCTTATATGACCACTAATAAAAGTTTTTAATAAAAGATCCATTCTTTTTCCAAACAGTTGATTTCAAAAAATCTCCAAATGTTCTTTTATTTATGAACACCTAGTGGTGCCTTCAAAGTAGTCGCCCCATTAATGATTATGACGCCTTTGAAGACACGTTATATTTGCTTACTGGAACCATTTCTTTCTCATTTAACATTGAGATAGAGAAAGAAAATGCGAAGATGCTATGCAAAGGTTTCGAGCTTGATGGTTTCATTAGGGTTGGGCAAATGAGATAGAGATGTAAGAGGAAGGAAGGAAGAGTTTAATTTGGACGTTCAAGAGGGAAAGCGGACTTAAAAATGAAAATTTTGACTACAATGAAATTTGAGATGGGTTTTTGGGGGGAAAAGTGAGTTTTGGGGGAATCTCAAAAATTTCAAAATTTTAAGGATTTTTTGAGCCACGAAAATGGTGGGACCATACCTACCCTAAACCCCCTACTTTTTTAGAGGGACCATACCTACCCTAAACCCTAAACCCCCTACTTTTTTAGAGGGACAAGTGTAATTATTAGTATTGAAAGCCTAGTCCCCTTCCCTACATCCTAGTCTCCCTCCCTATATTCAAAGGAGACCAAATGTGCACAATCCTCTATTCCTATTGGTCCCTTGTGCTAATTACTTTCATTAGCAAAAGGCCCAAAATATGTTCAAATGCCTCTTAATGTGAAAAAAGAATTACAAAAGAGAAGAAACTCTTCCAATCAATTAGGAGAGTCATTTGACCTTTTGCTTAAAAGTATCAATTATTTTCTGGTGTGCAAGTGTCAAGAAGTTTTCCAACTTAAATCCATACACAACAATTTCTATATTATACAAATTAAGCATGTCCACACGTCGACAAATTTCACTTTTCTTTCTTTCTTTGCTTTGTTTAAGCATCTCTAGATTATACTTTCCCTTGAGAACGAATAAGTTTTGTACCAATACACATTTTTACACTGCGTGTTGTACGTAGCGTGTTATCAACAAACTGATAAGTGATAAAATTGACGTTACTTTTAGACCCAATATAATTTGATGAAACTCTTACATGGGGTTAGTGCATTGTCTAAGAAAATAAATTTTCTTTGTATACAAAGAATTTATCAGTTTACTTTATTTTGATCTAATAGTTCGATTTAGAGTTATAGTCTTTGTAAAAACATAGTTTTCAGTTTATAACGGTTAGTTTTTGAGCCATGAAAATGACAACAGTTGTTGTTTTGAAAAATTGATAGAAATTTGGAGGCCAAAATCCACTTTATTGATAAAGTGGATTATGGAATCTAAAATTCCATTTTCTTTGAAATTTTTATCCAAAAAAAGAGAAATTTTGGTCCATGATGAATGAAAATTTCACTTTTATTAGATGAAAAATTTAGTCCCCCGTAAAAAAATTCCATCGACAGAAGATAAAATTTTCGTAAAAAATTTTTGTCGATGAAAAAATTTCCGTTAAAAAATTTTTGTCAAAAAAATCCGTCACAACAGAATCCAAACTTTCGTCGAGACGAGACGGATTGAAATTTCCATCAATGGAAATTTCAATTCGTTGACGAAAATTTGGATTCCAGAATCCAAGTGGATTCTAGTATTCAATTTTTCATACAGAAAGTTTTTCTGTTAGACGGAAACGGGAAAAATTTTGTCGACGGATTTTTTCCATTGACGGAATTTATTTCCATCAACAGATTTTTTTTGGTGAAATTTTTTTCGGTGACAACAATTTTTGATAGAATTTTTTTCCTTTGAAACAAATTTTTTTTTAGCGACAGACTAAATTTTTCATCCAATAAAAGTAAAATTTTGGTTCATTATAGATCAAAAATTCTTTTTTTTTCGAACAAAAATTTTACTCTTAGTGTGTCCAAAATTTTGGATTGTAGAATCCATTTTGTCAACAAAGTGGATTCTGGAATCCAAATTTTCATCAATTTTTTAAAACGACAGCTATTGTTATTTTTCATGGCTCAAAAACTAACTGTTATAAACTAAAAATTGTGTTTTTGCAAAGACGATAACTCTAAATTAAACTGTTAGATCAAAATAAAGTAAATTGATAAATTGTAGCACTCACTAACCATCTAAAATTTGACCATTTGGATCGTTGGTTTTCTATCTGAATTTAGAGAAGTGTTTCTTTCAATAAGCCCCTTCTATGGCCATGGACTCCACATACCTACTTATCTTAACATTAAATATATGCTCTAATTCAATGATTAGATGAGGTGCAATGATTGGGATAAAGTTAGTTAAATTTTTGGAGAAGAAAAAGTACATTTTTGTAATTCTAAGTAAAGAATGTATTATACATTACATAGACATGCGTGAATTATTAGTAGTTTTAAAAAATATTAGATCTTGTATTGACCTTGTTTTTTTCATTTTGTTATTTGACATGAAAAGTGGAAATTTTTTCACCTTTAAATTAGTAATATGTAAAATTTTTAAAAGAAGTTTCAAACTATGCTTATTTTGTAAAATTTCTAAAAACATTTCTCTTCAATGTCTCTAAAAGAGTGTAAAATTGATCAATATTTAGGACTAGTGAAAAATCAAGACAACTTGTTGCAAACGACAACTCATGACTTGTTGTTGTCATTTTTCATGACTTATTGTTTATCTAGATTCTCCACACTGTGGACGTTGTGCAATACCTACATGCTCGTGCCGATAGAGAACACAATCATTTGGACAAGCATGGTAAGAATTGTAGTCCATACCAATGGATTGTAATATGGCTTTTGTACGGTCTATATGCATCTCGTTGCCTTCTAACAATATTTGATCTCTCAATGACCTATTATATTGACCACGATGATTTAAAAAAGGTAAAAGAAAGAGATAAAAATGGAAAGGGTGATAAGTACTTACACAAATTTTTGATACACTAGTATCGGACCATCCAAATATTGATTGCAAATTTAGCATTGCGAGGCATGTATGCAAAATAGATATACGTGAACCATGATACAAAGGTATACGATCCAGTCTATGCAACTCTTGCTCTTCTCTCGAGGCCTGTTCCATGCGTCGATGGACATTGCCCATTTCCTGTGTTATTTCTGGCTCAATATCCCATGTGTCATGTAGGGCGTCTATTATGTCATCCATGTCTTGCTCCAAATACGTCCAAGAGTCCACCATAATTTCTCCTTCAACATGAGGTTGAGTAGTACTTGCTTGTGCCATTATCCGTCTATTACTCTACCCGGGTTGAAGGTCCAAGCAATCGATCGGTTCATCATTTTGAGGGCACACATTCGCAACACCAAAAGTAAGGCATTTAGACACTCAATTGGAAATATACCATTTTTTTACATGGTTGCTGCAAATTCTTCGTCCTCATCGAGAGATTTGGTACTTGCAGGGATTCCAAGGGCACAAGAAATTATCCTCTACGTTCGTGTGTTCCAACGTGTTTGTAGTGTTCACACCATCCATGACCGTAAATTTATGTTTTTTGGGAGGGGGGAATGGCCCTTTATATATTAGGCCATAGTCTAGTCGGCAAAAGTTTAAATTAGGTGTCAGGGCGGGAAATTTCAAAGGTTGTATATAATATTTTTTGTCGAAATAGTCGTCAAAATAATCATTAAAAAAAACTGTCGAAAAGCATGTCGAAAAAAGGTTTTTTTGACGTTTTTTCCAACGCTCTTTCCAACGTTTTCTCTGAAATTGGTTCCGATGTTTTTTCGATGCTGGAAAAAAATTACAGCGCTAAACAGTGGACTCTATTTACACCATTTTTTTGTGTGGAGTAGGTAAGTTCATCTCCACCCCCCCCAAACATGACCTATTGGTTGTCCTCTCTCTCTCTCTCTCTCTCTCTCTCTCTCTCTCTCTCTCTCTCTCTCACATCCCTGAACTCTCCTACATCCCTGCACTTTCTTGCTTTCATGTTTTCTTACACTTGCATAGTATTCTAATCTATTTTTTGGGGTTTTTTTTTACTGGTTGCATATCTCTACCATATATTCCTAATCTCTCAGAGATTAGCCCCTTTTTCCTCTCCCTGATTTCTCCATATTTATTTTATTTTTATGCTTTTAAAATGTAGCTGATTAGTGTGGGTTTTATGCTTTTGGGATGCTAAAACTTTGACAACTTTACCCCCTCGCTATCAAAGGTAAGCCCTCTAATATTATGCTTATTCATATATATATATATATATATATATATATATATATATATATATATATATATATATATATATATATATTTGTCACATGTTCATATGTTTCTGCATAGCCTGCATATCCACTTGCATAACCATATCCATGTACATATGAAGATGGAGGACCACATATATAGCCCAAAAATCACCCTTGGCATTACCTCCCAACCAACTGTCCCACCTTGTAAGATTCCTCCCCCACCCCCTTTTTGATGTCTAGTATCTTTCCCTGTAATCAATCCCTCTTTAGAAATTATAAAGACCTTGTTTCTAACTATTTTAACCTAGAGAGAGAAAATATTCTAGAGAGAGAATATTCAGATTTTGAATATTTTTGGATAGAAAAATATCTCTTATAATTAAGATGAATTCCCCTGAAACAGAAATTCAAAAAGAATTTTCCAATGTGCAATTAGAATTAATTGGAAATGTGTATAAAGGACCTTAGCCTAAGGGTCTAGATTTTCAGAATTTTTTGGATTATGGTCCAATTAAGGTTCGTATGGGCCAATAGTATCAATCCATGTGTAGGGAGGAGATAAATCCAATTTGTAAAAGAAGATACCCAAAAATGAGTAAATGCTCACATAAGATGAAGAGTTGAAAATGTACAAGGTTTATTAGTAAAAAAATATGAGCAATATTAAAAATATGAGATATTTTGGGTATCCAAAAATGAGTAAATGCTCACATAAGATGAAGAGTTGAAAATGTACAAGGTTTATTAGTAAAAAAATATGAGCAATATTAAAAATATGAGATATTTTGGGTATCCAAAAATGAGTAAATGCTCACATAAGATGAAGAGTTGAAAATGTACAAGGTTTATTAAAAAACTATGAGCAATATTAAAAATATGAGATATTTTGGGTATAATGATTCCATTTTGACACATATGTAAGGAAGGGGAGTTCACATAAGATGTAAGGAAGGGGAGTTCTTTAAAGGAGGTGCATATTTCACATAAGATGAAGAGTTGAAAATGTACAAGGTTTATTAGTTAAAAAAACTATGACACATATGTAAGGAAGAGGAGTTTTTTAAAGGAGGTGCATATTTCACATAAGATGAAGAGTTGAAAATGTACAAGGTTTATTAGTAAAAAAATATGAGCAATATTAAAAATATGAGATATTTGGGTATAATGATTTCATTTTGACACATATGTAAGGAAGGGGAGTTCTTTAAAGGAGGTGCATATTTCACATGCTTGAATGAGTTTTAAACTCATAAAAATTGAGATATTTCATCTCTCCTCTCTCCTCATTCAAGTCTAGTTCCAAAAAGTTAGCTTAACTGACCTAAAAATGGTCAAAAATTGACCAAACTGATTTGGAAAATTCTAGAATCAGTTTGTTTGGTTAGGAGCTCAATTTTTCCTATAAATAGAAGCCTACCCCTTGTTGAAAAAGATATAGTGTTTATGCATCGTTACTCTACTCCACCTAAGCCAAGAACTGTGAATTCATTAATAATTCACTAGTTTTTGGAGCTTCCCTCTTTCTTCAATCCCCATTGGTGGCTCCATCAACATACCTAACCAATTGATTGGTTGGGGGCCTCTACCGTGAACAAAGAATCAAGCAATTTGTAAGGTAATTAGTGAATTTTGATAATTTTCTATAATTTCTCAATGTTTCTCTCTTCTCAACCCCTCTCAAGCTTGAGAAGCTTAATTAGAATGGTTTTTGAATGTTATTGAAGTTAATTGATGAATGGTAGTGAAGAGTTACATAATTTGATGAATGCTATTGAAGTTAATTGATTAATGATAGTTAAGAATTACATAAATTTCTATTTATGCTTAATTCAAATGGTTTTTATGAAATTTCTCTCTCTCACTCAAGAAATGGTCATACTCTTGACCCATTATCAATCCAAATGAAGCTTTTCATAAAGCTTTTCCTTAATCCAAGATTAATCTATACTTGAGGTCAAATTAATGGCTTTTTTCTATGCTTTTAGTTTATGTATT
The DNA here is from genome assembly GCF_041138505.1 of Cibotium barometz. Classification (NCBI taxonomy): domain Eukaryota; kingdom Viridiplantae; phylum Streptophyta; class Polypodiopsida; order Cyatheales; family Cibotiaceae; genus Cibotium; species Cibotium barometz. The sequence continues at coordinate 41,930,521 of NC_141049.1, forward strand.
TCATGAATATTAATGATTCAATCCATTATGGATTATTGATCCAATTAGGGATCATTCTAATTAATTCTTAATGATAAGCTTTATCCCTTAGAAAAAATTGAGATTTATCAGTAGCTGCGGAGCTATGGCAAAATTTTTATAAAAATTACGCATAAAATAATTTCATTCAAAGCATGAAAAGAGGACTTCCTACCATATTCTAGGAATTATCATCCTAGATTAATTGAAGATATTCATAGAGAAATTGATTTTTATATTATACATAATTGATTTTCATGCATAGAGGAATGCATAATAGATTATTATTTTAACATAAAAGTGTTACTTTTATCATAATTAGATTTCATGCATAGAGGTATGCATAAAGATTATTATTTTAATGTAAAAGTGTTACTTTTAGCACAATTGAATTTCATGCATAGAAGTATGCATAAGAGTTGATTATTTTATTATAAAAGTGTTACTTTTATCACAATTGAATTTCATGCATAGAAGTGTGCATAAGAGTTGATTATTTTATTATAAAAGTGTTACTTTTATCATATTTGAATTTCATGCATAAAAGTTGATTATTTTATTATAAAAGTGTTACTTTTATCATATTTGGATTTCATGCATAGATGTATGCATAAAAGATGATTATTTTATTGTAAAAGTGTTACTTTTATCATAATTGGATTTCATGCATAGAGGTATGCATAAAAGTTGATTATTTTATGATAAAAGTGTTACTTTTATCATAATTGGATTTCATGCATAGAGGTATGCATAAAAGTTGATTATTTTATTATAAAAGTGTGACTTTTATTATATTTGAATTTCATGCATAAAGGTATGCATAAAAGTTGATTATTTTATTTTAAAAGTGTGACTTTTATTATATTTGAATTTCATGCATAGAGGTATGCATAAAAGTTGATTATTTTATTGTAAAAGTGTTACTTTTATCATATTGGATTTCATGCATAGAGGTATGCATAAAAGATATTCTTTTTATACTAAAAGTGTGATTTTTCATCAATGGATTTTATGCATAACTTAGATGCATAAGAGAAATTCTTTTATTCTAAAAGTGTAATTCCTACCAAATTGAATTTATGCATAGGAAGATGCATAAAAGATTGATTCAAAAGTGTCATTCTCATCTAAATTGAATTCATGCATAGGAAGATGCATAAAAGATTGAATTTTAATTTAAAAGTGTCATTTTCATTTAAAATGAATTTATGCATAGGAAGATGCATAAAAGATTGATTTTTACTTCGAAAGTATTAATCTCCTTAAATGAAATTTATGCATAAATAAATGTGTAAAGAAATCTTATATCAAATATAAGAGTTCTCTTGTATTCTATAAATAGAAATGAGATGTGATAGGATGTGATAAGAGGTGTATAAGATATAATAAGAGGTGATAAGATGCTTATGAAATAAGTTAGGAGGTGATAAGATGAATTAAGATGTGTATGGGATGAGGTAAGAAGTGTATGTGATAGGATAAGATGTATATGGGTTGTGATAGGGCGAGAATGGATGTGATGTAAAAGATTAGATGTGAAGGCATATGGGGTTATATGAATGGGAATGTGGAAATGGATGTATGTATGTGGATGTGTGGATGTGGAGATGGGAGTGTGGATGTATGAATGTGAAAATGGATGTATGCATGAAGATGTATATGCATAGATGTGAATGTGGATGTAGATGTATGCATGAAGATGTATATGCATAGATGTGAATGTGGATGTAGATGTGGATGTATAGATGTGAATGTGAATGTGGATGTATGCATGAAGATGTATATGCCTAGATGTGAATGTGGATGTAGATGTGGATGTATAGATGTGAATGGGAATGTGGATGTGGATGTATGTGAATGTGGATGTAGATGTGGATGTATAGATGTGAATGTGGAATGTGGATGTGGATGTATGTATGTATGTGGATGTAGATGTGGATGTATAGATGTGAATGGAAATGTGGATGTGGATATATGTGAATGTGGATGTAGATGTGGATGTATAGATGTGAATGTGGAATGTGGATGTGGATGTATGTATGTATGTGGATATAGATGTGGATGTATAGATGTGAATGGGAATGTGGATGTGGATGTATGTATGTATGTGGATGTAGATGTGGATGTATAGATGTGAATGGGAATGTGGATGTGGATGTATGTATGTATGTGGATGTGGATGTATGAATGAGGACGTGATAGTGGATGTATGCATGTGGATGTGGATGTATGGATGTGGATGTATGAATGTGGATACGGGATGTGGATGTATAAATGAGGATGTGAAAATGGAGGTAAGCATGTAGATGTGGATGTATGGATGTGAATGTGGATGTGGATGTGGATGTATGGATGTGGATGTGGATGTATGGATGTGGATATGGATGTGAATATATGATATGTGATGTGAAGGAATCTGAAGTGAAGAGATGGAAAATGATGTGATTGGATGAGTACACATATAAATGGAATGTGGAATAAGTAATGTGGATTAATGAGGGATAATGTGGAAAAATGAGAGTTAATATAGAAACTGTATTTGTAAACTGTTGTAAATGTTGTTTGTAAATGGCTGTTTTATGTCAAGAATGCTGGGGAAGCATTTTGACCGTCTTGTGATTAAGGTCGTAGAGACCTAACTGTTAAAGTTGCAACTGCTGACGGAGAGTCAATGGAGGACGTCTCGCGTAGCAAGGTCGGCCGAGGTCTTGACCAGCCTCGGTTCGATTAAAAATGGTGAGCTTCCGGTACGGTGGATGAGGGACCAAGGAAGCGGCCTATGAGTGAAGCGCTAGGTCACCTGCGAAGGATCCTAGAGGGTGCTAACCATACGGTGCTCGGGCTCTGGGTCGCCTAGGATACCCACATGTGCGTCGAGGAAGATATTGGAACAAGGAGTAAGAGTTGTTTTGTGAAACCGGGCATGGATCTGGTTGATTGACCTTGCTGGTCTTCAATGGATGAGTCCATGGCTCTTTATATGGATCTGTTGGTTGATCTTGCTGATCTTCAACGAGAGTCCATCTTGATTTTTATAAGTGATTATATTGCCGAGTATTATGGGCTAGGAACTATTGAAAAGGCCCCTGTGTGGACAGGTGGTGAGCGTTCTAGTTGCCAATGATGCCATAGATACTCTGATGAAGGAATGATGGGAAATTATGAATCAACCGGATAAATTGGAAGATTGTGATCAGTGGTACTATGGTTTCATTAAAGGATTGTTTTAAAGTTAGCTGATGCTAAGAAAAAGGCAATTTCATATTGGGTGTGTAAGTGGTGTGGCTAGTTTTATGTTTGCATGAACTCCGGCTAGGGGGCCTTGGAACTCTTTTCCTTGGTACTACTGGGGACAAAACCTAACCAAATTCCAAATTGGATCCCATCACTACAGTGGTTGGGCGGTCGGATGGGGTTAGGCTGGACTGATGGATCCGTAAATCGAGACTCAACTTTTGTTATTACGATAGATAAGGTAAATCCCGGACAGTAATTGTTCTATGGATAGGAATCAACGGCTGTGCCTCTTGAATGGGGAAAAAAGCTCCCAATGATCCAAGTGCAAATTTCTTCCTTGATCTGATCAAGTATCTTGAAGATACAATTGGGTCAGCTTGATCAGAAATGATCTTGACTACGTTAGAGTATAAAGTTATCCTGGAGGAATCGCCCGTGCTTTCCGGATAAGGGAAGTTTTTCCGGGTTCGGTTTTGGAAAAACCAACGGATTAGTCTTTTGTCCGGATATTCGTGGACGAGGCCCCGAATGTGGGACCCCTGTCCCACGCGAGAAGTGCTACTTCCGCTGCTAGTACCCCGAATCCGTCGCATGGTGGGGACAGGGATCTCACACACCTACTCCACATGTCATGAGCCTTGAACAATTTTTTCCCTTCATTGCACAAGTCACCCCCGAGCAAGAAGCCTTGGCTAGATCCTATTTTACCCAAGGCGTAGGCCCATTGGCAACCGTGACCACACCCACACCCACACCCATACCATCCCGTACTCAAACCCCCCACCCTCGGGCCATTCCTCCAACCATAGTTGCAGTTCGTGTTGTAGAGGGATAGTGGTGGTTGTGGTGGCAGTAGTGCCACGGATGCATCTACCCGTTCATCACACGAGAGCGTCCACCCATACATAGTGTGGCCGACACCCCCATCTCATCGTGTCGATCTAGTTGGTGTTTTGGTAGTAGCCCTCTCCCCAATGCAGATCAACATCTTTACATAGTGCGGGAAGGGAAGATCATTCCTTAATGATGTAGGTTATGTGATATGGAATCCTATGAGGGAGCTATGTGGCATAGTGTTTGCCCATAAAACTTTGACCAAATTCCTCCACCTCCCATCAGAGAAGAAAACAAGAATCTATAATCAAATCAAGAACAAGTTCAATCTTGACCTAGGTACGTGGAAGTACCTAACAAGTGGATCTACGATTTCATGAGAGATCGTATGAAACACAAAAGGTCTGATGTCACCCAAGCGGTGAAAACGGGGGGGGGGGGGGGGGGGGGGGAGAAAAGCCTTGCTTTTGTGACCAAGAGAAATGGGATGAGGAAGCATGAAGAAAACCCTCAATGATACGCACAATAAGAGGAAGCAGCGGTAAGGCGACTAGAGAGCTTGGGGAGCTCGCACCTCGGGAGCGGTGGATGGGACTCATTTTATAAGTATCCATGCTTTTTGTACCCTCTCATTTGTATGTTAACTAGTGTATAGTTGTATTGCTTGTAAATTCAAGGAGAAGGGGCATGACTAACAAAGCTTTATAGGGTCAACCTTTCCTCCATTTACTAAGTTATAGCCAATAAGACCACTTTTACCCTCGTTATGTTTCAAATGATTTTACACTATGGTAAAAATATACAATGAATACCTTTGGGGGCATCATAAAAAACGATGTGTGATATCATTTGAGTGAATTAGGGATTTTAGGTCTACATATAGTCTTTAAATTCATAAGTGATGTGTTGTTTAATAATTTCATTTACAACAAGAAATGCTAAATAGACCTATTTTTAATTACCCTATGCACATAGGTGATATGGGGATTTTTGTGACAGTGAAGCCCCTTCAATATTGGAATGCGATTTAGCGAGGCTTCATTGTCAATAGCTCACCTCCGCTGTAGCTTGCATTGCCTTGCAAGCTGGTGTAACTATGGGGGTTTTCTTTAAAGTGAAGCCCCTTCAATGTTGACAAGTGAGGCTCCATCGTCAATAACTCACCTCCTCTACTACTGATGAAGCCCCTTCAATATTGGAATGTGACAAGTGAGGCTCCATTGTCAATGACTCACCTCCTCTACAACTTGTATTGCCTTGCATGTTTGGGGTGTGACTGAGCTCTTTCTTTTTGTGCATTCAATTTACATTTAACTAGTTCGATTTCTTACATTGCTTAGTGTGGCTGAGCTCTTTCTTTGTGTGCATTCAATTTACATTTAACTAGTTCGATTTCTTACATTGCTTGCATATTTGGTGTGGCTGAGCTCTTTTTTTGTGTGCATTCAACTTACATTTGACTAGTTGGATTTCTTTGTGTGCATTCAACTTACATTTGACTAGTTGGATTTCTTGAGTGCCTAGTGACAAATGAACAAGCACTAACGACATGGCACGTGATGTGTGAACAAAATAGCTATAAGGAGACCTCTATGTGCATAATGAAAAGCTGTTTGTTGGACATTCAAGAGCATAACTAATCTGACATCCAAAAACACACTTCATTTTGCGACTCAACAACATTTCGTCACAATTTAGGGAAGGTCTTCTATTGGCGTATATATGGAGTCATAGTCACATAAGTACATAAAACAAGTTATTAATTCCTATTTGCAAATGGTGTCTTGCCATCAATCAATAGGAATAATTTAAGAGCATACATACTAATTTGATGTCCAAAATCACACTTCCTTACAACTTTACAGCATTTTGACACAATTTAAGGAAGGCCTTCTATTGGTATATATATGGAGTCATATTCATAAGCACATAAACAAGTTATTAATCTCTATTTGCAAATGATGTCTTGCCATCAATTAATAGGAATAGTTTAATAGCATATAATTTCTTAATCCTAGTTTATGCAACATCTACTATCAATCCCATTTGTAAGGAGGCATAACCAACATTTGATTTGTATCAAAAGTCATTTGTCAGGCCAATACCTATTATGTACAATACCCTACCCTAGTGTTCTCGCTATTCCTAACAAATTAAACGAAATTAGCCTAACAAATTCCTAGTGTCTGTTCCCTAGTGTTCATCGCTATTCATAACAAATTAAGCGAAATTATCTTAGCTTAATTCCACTACGTAAGCTAACCTATGACATCAAGTTTTGCAAATGATTAAAAACTTAGCTTAGGCGGCACATCTTTAAAATAAAATTAACCTATACCCTTAGGTTGATGTATCTTCGAAGCTTTACTTGAGCATTTGATTCTTGGATGTGAGAAGCTAGCATAGGAATGTAGTGTCTAACATAGTACTCACTAATTATACGACAAACTAATTAACTACTTCGATAGTTTGAGTGAATGATGCCTATAAATAAACCATGGCTTTCAAAGCAAACTTAAACTTACATAAGATGTGAGAAGCTAGCATAGGAATGTAGTGTCTAACATAGTACTCACTAATTATACGACAAACTTAAACTAACTACTTCGATAGTTTGAGTGAATGATGCCTATAAATAAACCATGGCTTTCAAAGCAAACTTAAACTTACATTTACTTTCAAAACTTGTTCCACTAAGATTTGATCAATGCATTAATCACAGTTAAAGTAATGCTGAATACTTGTACAAAGTCATACATATCGTGGCTATCACTTGCTTCGTCGTGCCACATATTTGGATATTTGTGCTCACGTTACTAAATACAATACCAAATGGGGGGTGGATCAGCGATTATATCCAAAATACGAAGATAGATAAAAGCACATTTGTTAATCAATCAGGATGAGATTAGGGCTTATGTTTGTTTAGAGGAGCAATGAATTAATTTAAACGAATTCATTTGGTCCTACCCTTAATTGTTCCATAGTAATGTTAAGGTAGAGATATGGAAGTCTTGTATTCATGTAGTAGTGTTCCATAGTAGTGTTAAGGTAGAGATATGGAAGTCTTGCATTCATGTAGTAGTCTACGTTCAGTGGCAAAAGTAATGTGGAGTACATGGAGAAAAACCATAGAATCCATCTTGTAAATAAAAACAAGTCGCTTCAGTAAGACAAACAAGATGTTGGTACAATAACCCCAACAAGATTGGCACATTAACCTCCACTTAGCCCATGTAAAAGGCAATAATTTAAATGTACTTGAAGACGACAGTCAAAAAAGATTCAAAAAAATGGGAAAAAACCAAGGGTAAATGATGTTAAAAATATAACTTTGAGTGAAAGAAAACCATACCCTCACTTTGTCTTATAGAATGAAGGAAAAACAAATAAAAAAATAACTTTTGAGAACCATTCACTTTGTCTTATAGAAAGAAGGAAAAACAAATAGAAAATAGGATTGCATTTTCTAATCTATGTATTATATGTGTATACATACACATATAATACATATATGTATATAAAGGTAAATAAATACATAAAAATATAATAGTTTGAATACATACACATATAATACATATATGTATATAAAGGTAAAAACAAATAGAAAATAGGATTGCATTTTCTAATCTATGTATTATATGTGTATACATACACATATAATACATATATGTATATAAAGGTAAATAAATACATAAAAATATAATAGTTTGAATACATACATAATATATATATATTTAAAAAAAACATAAAATAGGTAAATACATACATAAAAATATAATAGTTTGAATACATACATAATATATATATATTTGAGAAAAAAACATAAAATAGGTTGATACTTGCCTTGACTTGAGCCAGAAGCAGTTTGGTTCGTATCCGCCATGGCCCCTCCCTCCTTTTCTTGTAGGCGCGGAAAGGGATCGTCTTCGCTTGGCCAGCTGAAATGCAAGCGAAGCAGGAGCAGATTACTGTATATACAATGCCCTCGAAGATACTCCCCCCGTCCCATCACGCTTCTCCTGGCCCCCCTCCCCCCCCTATATTGCCTGCTCCAGAGCTCTCAGATAGAGACTACCCTCAGAAGAGATACAATTTTCGACAGACACACATTCAGCCTGCTTGCAGCACATCGAAGGAAGAAGAACCCTTGCTTCATGATCTCGAAAACCCTAATTTCACATTTCTCCTTGTACAGAACCCTAACTTCATCCCTCCTCTTGTACACTACCCTCACCTTATCCCTTTCCTTCCTCTAAACCCTAACTTGATCCCTCTGCCGGATAGTGCAATCTCTCATCTGTCTGCAAACCCGTTGCAGCAGGAGGAAACCCTAATTTCTCCTCAGAAGCACTATTTCTGTTCATCCGAAAACCCCTCTGCAAATTCTGATTTTATCGCTTCCCCTCAAAGCTTCTTTTACCTCTTCTGCCGTACAGTGCAACGAGAAGAAGCTTGCGAAGCAGCTTTGCAATCCAGAGCCAGGCCTCTCATTTTGAAAAACAGAATCAATGGGGAAGAGATCAACCAAGGTGAAAAGGGTGAGTTTTGCAGACGATGGGCGGCCCAGGGGCTGCTCTTTATTGGTGCCTATCATCTCAACCATCGATGTGATCATCTTCATCATCAGCATGTATGTCAATAACTGTCCTCAACATTCAGATGGCTGTGTTTTGAGGTTTTTAGGCAGAGTTTCCTTCCAGCCATTCAGGGATAACCCTCTCCTTGGACCTTCATCTTCAACGTAGGTTATCTCTTTCCATTTCTGTTGCAATGGTTTTTGTAGCTAGCTTGATATTAACACTTTGTTTGCTTTTACATGGTTCCTGTGTTTAAGTTGTGTGTGTCTGTGTGTGTGCGCGCGCACACGTATATACATAGATGGATGGATAGATAGTTTAGAATATATGCACATAGATACATGCACATGAAGATACATAGATATGTACATGCGTAGATCCATTTATCCATCCACACTTAGAGTCTAGACCCATACATAATACATAGATACATGCATAGGTACTTACACACACACACACACACACACACACACACACACACACACACACACAAACACCCCTTTTTTTTTTCATCCTTTTATAGAGTCCTCATTTGATGTCACTTCTGGCTACATTAGATTATCGAAAATGGGGGGACTGTCCTCAGATATGGTTGCCCATGAACATCAGTTCTGGCGTCTCTTCACTTGCATTTGGCTGCATGCGGGCCTTGTTCATCTCTTCATCAATATGCTTAGCTTGCTGTTCGTCGGAATTCGACTTGAACAAGAGTTTGGTTGTGGTGAGCACCCACTTTAGAGGAATTTGGGTTTGAATTAAATCAAGATTCTAAATTGTCATTCAATAGAAGATGTTAAATACCTATTCCAGTCATCGAATGCTCCTTTGACAGGCAGAATAGGGAGCATATATTTCTTGTCTGGTATTGGGGGCAGCCTCTTTGCAGAGCCATTTCTTCAGCATCGGGTTTCAGCTGGGGCATCCACTCCGTTGTTTGGCTTGCTAGGAGCTATGCTGTCTGAATTGATCACCAACTGGTCCCATTATGAAAGGAAGGTTGGCCTTCAAACAAAGAAAAGAAATTGCATGTCCACTCACATCATCATAATTTTAATTTGAGGTGATGTGTTATTTATGGAGATAGGGCATTGGAAAATTCCTTGAATTTTTGCAGTGTGCACTATTGATTACACTTGTCTTGATATCTGCGGGGAATCTTGCTATCGGTATATTTCCGCACAATGACAACTTTTCTCACATAGGAGGCTTCATCTTCGGATTTCTGTTGGGCTTTGTGTTTCTCATGCAACCTCAGCTCGGTTGGGGCAATCAGATCATCCCACCCAGCAGAAAACCAAAAATAATAGCGAAATACAGAGTGTACCAACTTGTTCTCTGGATTGCTGCTCTCGTTCTTTTAGCCATAGGGTAATTTCATATTTGAAGGTTCTTATTGCATTAAAGTAAATAAAAACTTAATAGAGAGTTCTTGGGCTGCTTACACAACCTGTGTGTCTGTAAGTAGCTGCCTATCAAGGCTGCCGATTGGGGAGGACAGGCAATTTTGCCTCTTCCACTCCCTGCCACGCAATGCCCGCCGACCGTGCGTGGTTGGGGAATGCTGTGTAACCAACCTCAATGCTTTCAAGCTTATAAACATTGACCTTCAAAGTTTACAAGCGGTTTAGTTATTACAAAAGGGAAATTTTAATGCCTTCAAATTTCACCTTTTTTTTCTCCACTTGCAGATTTATTGTGGGCATAATTCTGGCTATTCGTGGGGTAGATGGCAATGCTAATTGCAGTTGGTGCCATTACCTGAGTTGTCTGCCCTCCTCGTGGTGGAAATGCAATGATGATGGCAACGGTGGTGGGCATGCGACTTGTAATGTGAGTGGAAAACATTATTTTTAGTAGTCGTGTTGTTTTTAGGTGCACTAACAGCAATTGCTGCTTATGACAGTATGTGATCAGTGGCAAATATATGTTTATGACATGTAAGAACAACCAAAGGACACAGTTGTACACTGGGGTCTTCTCAGCTTCCACCATAAGGTTGCTGTGCTCAAAGCTTTGCAGTTGATCCCATGCTCCCCAACAAACTGCTCAGAGTTTTGATAATAAACTTGTGCGGGTCTCTGGCATTAATCCAGAATGAGTCAGATTTGTTGTTTTATGTATTGGGAACCTTCTATACTTGCTTGGTAAAGCGGCCAGCCTTTTGTCCTCCTCTCATTGATTACCCACTCCAAGCCCCTTTTTCAAAACGTGCAAACTATTTTTTGCATGCCAAAGATAGATTGAATATGGGGGCAGTTTGGAAAGTGAAAGCTTCTCGCAAGGCATTGCCCTATGATACAGTGTCATCATAGAAATGAGCTCTTCAAAGACATCAAGATACATGCCTTTGTCAAGATGCATTTATGTAAATCGGATAACCGTCTTATATCAGCAATTGTGCAGTCTCAATAATGAAAATTCTTTCAACAAAAACAGTTTTTACCATTATTCAATCAACTTAAAGAGAACACCAGAAGATCTCTTTCAACAAGGTTTAATACGTAAATGTTAGTGGCTAAATTTGGAGCTCAAGCTCTTGATTGAAGCTAGAAGAGGTATTATCTGCTTGGAGTAAATACAGTCGCTCATCAATAGTATTGGGCAGCTAACCATGATGGAGCATTTATTCCCTTGATGTAGAGCAAGGGGTTGGCAATCACAAAACAAAAACCTATAGAGTTATGCCGTGATTGTGTTCTACTGTATATGTGTAGAGATTAAATTGAGCTGCATCAAGTTAATCATGTTGACGACAAGTAAAGTTCAAGGTGTATGCTTCCCTTTGTATAGGCATGCGGTGATCAATCAAGGTGGGTATGAGAGGAGTTTGGATGGAGTGAAACAAAGTTTATAATAGCAAAAAATACAAAGAAGAAATTGGTAGAACAATTATACTTATAATTATCTATTGATACAATTTTTGACCCTAATGATTTCCAAGGGCAATGGGCTATGATTTGTGAGCGTTCGTATCATATTTTTCATCATGATGTGCACCCAATGATTGTTTCCAATGGACCATAAGAGTTCTCAGGGGATAATGCCTGTGTTTTATACAGTTTTTTTAAATGAGACGAAACCCCACCCAATCTAGTGAACAATTTTTCTGGTATATTGGTAGAGTTGGTATTGAAATTACACATACCACTAGTGTAGGATTTGAAAGCACTACCTCCTCTATGGGAGGTAGGGGCTAAGATTACTTCAATGAAAAAATGAAGACAAATTTCAAAATCCAAAAAATTTTGCAAATTTATATAGTACATGTAGGTAAACTTTAGTTAAGTGTTATGTAAACTTGTTAATATAATAACCATATTTTAAAGTGGTGGCTCGTTGTGAAGATTTTTCTTTTCAAATATGGTATTCTTGGTCTCCTCCATGTCATCAAGTACATGCACATACCAAGGAAAAAAGTTCGATCAATGCAAAAGATCAACAGGACATCAATTTATGAAGTGAAAACAGTGGGTGTATCAAAATTGAATCTACATTTAGAAGATTGGCGTGGCTAGTTTGCCTCCATCACTTTCAAATGGTTTTCAAGGCATAAACAAGTTTATCCACTTGAGGAGAGTTGGCACATTTTTGTCACTTATTAATAAAATCTAAGAACAACTTGAAATTGCAAGAATTTGGACTTGATATGCAACAAGTTGAGGAATGTTTTTGACATCAATGTGCTAGTTGAGGTTGGTAATGTGCTAGTTGAGGAGTTTTTTGACATCAATGTGCTAGTTGAGGAATGTTTTTGACATCAATGTTTTTGTCATCTTGCTAGTTGAGGTTGGTAATGGTAGTCTACTATTGGTAATGATCTTGCAACAAGCGTTAACATATTGAGAGTTTTCAATGAGGGCCTTATTGAGATGTCACTACCCTTGCTTCCCTCCAAAAGTTGAGGCAGCAAGCTAGAAACATGATCTGAGAAGACTTCCTCAAAGCATGTTAAATCTCTTCATTCATTCATGCATGTATGTCTTTCATTGTATGTTGCTTTTGTGCCAAGCACACACCACTTCCACATTACACTTGTACATTTGTGAAGATTCATCAACAAAGCATGACTAGCTACACAAAGAGTATGAGATAGCTTCGACTAGGATCCCCACAACTCAATTACTATGAGAGTCAATGTGGTTTTCCTTTTGGATGAAATCCTTGTAGAAAATGTGTGTGTTTACTTCACAATCAATCCCAAGAGCTAGGCTATGGCTTATGAAATCCTTGTAGAAAATGTGTGTGTTTACTTCACACTCAATGCCAATGTTTAGGCTATGGCTAATGTTGGCCCTTTCCTTCAATAGGCGGCATAGCACTCATTGACCATTGCCATGGCTTCTGTGCAAGGATACACATTGTGAAAGCAAGCGCTAATGGTGAAGGTGGCAGCACTGGTGGATGAGTGTAAAGGGTGACCATCAGTTTGTGGCGCTTGTGAGTGCTATTTGTAGCTTTAGTTGTTTGAGTTTGATGGTGGCAAAGGGGTTTACGTGGAATCATGTCAATTCACAAATTGTATTTGTTTGTTTGTTTTGATTCAACACTAGTCTTGTAGAAAAAGCCATTTGTTTGGTTCTTGGATAGATTTTTTTTTTTGGGTTTGTTTGTTTGTGTGGGAACATAATTATAATTATATTTATAAGCTGTGCAAAGATATGTATAGTAGTTAACTTTTTTACAGTTGTCACTCAAATCCTATCACAGTTCACTATTAAGTAAGCCACATATTTGATCCCACCTCTCCTCCTCCCAAACAAAAGATAAGAGTGCTCCCAAGAAATATGATACCCCAGCTGCAAGCCAACCATAAGCAAAGACTCAGAAGTGCATCCTTTGGGAGTCTGTTCCTCCATGAACTCTTTCTTGGTCCAGATCTTCACATTGGGTCTCATGCCAATAGGTTCTTGGATACCATATATATATATATATATAGATATTCTCTTTGCTAAAATCCTTTTTTTTTGTAAAAAAAAATATAACAAAATTGTAGGGACATCTCTCAACACAAGATGATAACTCAGGAAAAAAACCAAGCCTTTTGGTTCTTATTTGCACACATGCAAGCAAACTCTATACTTGGAATAGTCCATTTATAGGCTTCTTTCCATGTTCTACAAGGCTTTTACTGGACACCTATTAAGTTTTTCTTTAGCTTGAAATATAAAAAAAACCATTTTCTTTGATCATGTCGTCACTAATAATTTAACCCTTTTTGTGCTACCCTTTGTTTTTGTTTTTTTTTTTTTTGGTGTGGAGTAGATACAACTCACTGTCTAAGCTTGATCTTACTCACCTTGCAATACTACTTTTTAGCATGAGAAAGCATATCACTCCTTGCGTGTGTTTTTTTTGGGGTGGTTGTGGCAACTTTGACCTTTAGGCATTGCCACCAAAAAAAGTTAAATACTTCTTATTTGCCTTTCATAACATACTCTCACAAAATTCAAGAGAATCATGAATGATGGTAAGAGTATTTGTTACTCTTAATGATATTGTTTACACATGACCCATAGCAAAATGATTCAAGAGAATCATTTTGAATGAAAGTAAAAGTATTTGGCATCCTCAATGATATTGTTTACACATGACTCATAGAAAAACTACTCACAAGATGTGATGGTTTTGACTTTCTCACCCAATAGAAAGACTTATGATGGAGCTAACAAACCCTCCCAAGTTGGTTCAAGTGGGTTTCTCGAGATTGGAAAGATCATAAATATTATCCATATATAGAATTTGAAAGCTTTCCAACTAGTTGAAATACCAATAGGGGGCTCCATGCTTTTAAAAGGCATGGTGATGAGGAGCTCATTAAAGTCTAACATTGGGATGAATCACAATTTTAAGCCAATAAAAATTAAAAGGAGGTTGGACCCAAAGTTTAAGATTGATATGGTGAAACTATTGATGAAGACATACTTGAATTTCTTTGCTTAGATATATAAGGATTTGCAAAGAAGTAGAAAATTATATTAAGACACAATTATACTTGAAGGATACTCATCAACATAAGTCAAACATCCCAAAAATGCCAAAAAGATTTTCTAGATGCATGACATCAACTTTGATGGATTTAGTGCATGTTGTAGTAAGACATGAAATGTACTACTTCAAGGATAGATTTATGGATACAATTAGATGGTATTGTGACTAGGAGAAAACAATCTTCTTAACTAAGTGGGGTCTATATGCTTATAAAGTGACACCACTTGGGTTGTGCATCATGGATGATTAGTGTCTTGTGTGGGTTTATATGCAGGAAGAATGTAATGTGTTGTATGATGCTTTCTAAGAGGCGGTTCTCAACTGTGAGTTTGCAGAGGCTTTTCTCTCACAATTAAAGAAGAACAAGATCCTAACCATTCTAGCAACACCACCACCATAGCCAACCCACAACTATTATATGTGCAGAGGGTTGTTCAGCTTTGAGAACAATGAAGTGGTGGGTGTCTTCATGCTTCCATGTAGGCACCCCTGCCACCTACTATGTTATGCAATCTTGTGCTCTATATAGTAAGGACATGTGTATATACCAATGGTTGTTGTTGTCAGGTAATCCTTGATCCAACAAACATGATGGTACTAGGATGTCTAGGTGTAGAGGTCAACATAAACCATCCAAAGGTATGCATTCACTCTCTTTATCATGTTCTTACCCTAGCTAGCATGCTTAAGACCATTGACCAACACACTAGTGTAGTTAAAAATCTACAATTACTTTTAGGACCCGAATAGCCTACCTTGTTAGTAGCAGTAAAACTGCTTTAAATAATCAGTACTCACAAGAAGCAGTTACAAAACCAATTGGTGCTTGTGGCTGCTTTTCAAATCATAAAGTAGCTACAAACACCAGTTGGCTTTGTAACTAGTGTGATTTCTTTGTGACTTGGAAAGTAGTCACAAAGCAACCACAAGCTCCAGTTGACTTTTTATATATACTAATGTCACTATTTTTTGACCGCTTCTTCTCAAGTCACAAAGTACTTAAGAAGCAATCACAAGTAGTAGTAACAAAGCCAATTTGTGCTTGTGACTACTTTGTCATTGCTTTTCAAGTTATAGAGCAATTACAAAGCAACCACAAGCACCATTTGGCTTTGTAACTACTGGTGTGACTCCTTTTAACTACCATGTGAATTGAAAAAAAAGCAGCCCACAAAAAGCAATTAAAAAGGAGCTTCAAGCAATAGCTAGCTTTGTGACTACTTTTTGAGTGCTTTGTGTGACTACTTTAAAGTCAAAAAGCAGTCATACCAATAGTTACAAAGACAACTAGAGCTTGTGGGGCTGTTTTTCAAGACACAAAGCACACAAAGCACTAACATGTACTTCTTAGCTTTGTAACTAACTATGAGTGTGACTCAATTTTTGACTGCTTTGTTACTTGAAAAGCAGTCACAAAGCAATCACATCAGTACCTACAAATCCAACTAGTGCTTATTGCTGCTTTATGCCTACTTTTCAACTCATAAATTAATCACAAATAATAAACACATTTATGGTTATGGAATGTTGATCTAGTAGGTTTGGGGTGATACAACACAGATTCCTAGATAGCAATAACACTCTTGTAAGCTTTTTGATAAGATATGTAATCAACTATGCCCCTCTCATCATCAGCACATACTAAGCATGCACATTGGCATGATGATTCATGGATGCCGAAGAGTTGATGCCGCATTTGATTTATCACATTCTTCAAAAAGGATATTTGCACATGATGATCCATGGAAGATGAAGAGTTGATGCCACATTTGATTTATCACATCCTTCAAAAAGGACATTTGCACATGATAAATACAACATGTATACTTGGGGCCTTTACTTTGTGTGCATAAAATATGGCTTCATGCACTTAAATGACCGTAGTTAGATTTTAAAATCTAGATAACTTCCTTGAATCTTTAAAATAGTGTTACCTACCCATGGTGTCCATGTCGAAACATTAAACTTAACTTATCATCCTATAATAACCTCCTGTTAGTTTCATAAACATTGTCATAAATGATCAACTTAGTAGTGGTTTCACTTGCAACTAAATGTCACTATTGTTGAGAGTTCTCTAAGTGTTGCCTTGTAATTGCAATTATGACTTGTCAAAAAGCAAGCACACACTAGTAGATACAAAGCCATTTGGTACTTGTAGGTGGATTTTTACATGCTTTTAAAGATTTTAAAGCATAAAAAACAGCCACAAAGCAATCCAAAAGTAATCAAAAGCACTCACAAAAGCAGAAAAAAAGAAGACCAGAAGCATCCACAAGCATAAAAAATAATCACAAAGCAATTCAAAAGTAGTCCAAAGAACTCATAAAAGCAGTAAAAAATAAGACCACATGCATTCATAATTCACTTACAAAATTAGTCACACCAATAGTTAAAATTCTACTAGTGTATGTTGTTGCTTCTTCCATGCATGTGATTACTTTTTAAGTAGTAGTGGTTGTTTTTTCCTTGCAACTTCTTTCTTGACTAAAAAATAGTCACAAAGAAGCCGCATAGTAGTCTTAAAGGAGTCACAAAGTAGTCAAAAGAACTTGAGTAGTTACATAGCTGTCAAAGAGCAATTTAACATAGTCACAATGAAGTCAAACTAGTACTAAAGCAGTTAGAAAGTAGTCACTCACGGTCGTTAAGAAATCCCAAAGCAATCAAAATCACTCAAAGAGAAGTTCAAAGCAGTTAAAGAGTAGTTCAAAGTAGTCACAAAGTAGTAAAAAAGTAGTCATTGCAGTAGTTAGAGTGCCAACTAGTGCTTGTGGTTGCATTTTCTATGCTTGTTACTATTTTTAGGTGGTAGTGGTTGTGACTACTTTGCAATTACTACTATTTTTAGGTGGTAGTGGTTGTGACTACTTTGCAATTACTACTATGACTTAAAGCAGCCACAAAGCAATCCTAAACGAGTCACAAAGCAACAAAAATATAGTAGCCTCAAAGTTGATTGGTGCTTGTGTGGCTTAGTTTTCATGCTTGTGACTACTTTTCAAGAAATAGTGGTATTACTTATGATTGCCACTCACTGTTGAGGGTTGTCTAAGTGCTTCATTTGCTTGATGATGATTATATATGTAATTGCTTCTATGACTTGAAATTAGTAACAAAGTAGGCAACAAGTAGTCAACAACAAGTAGTCACAAAAGTACTTGTTGAAAATTGTCTAAGTGTTTCATTTGGTT
The DNA here is from genome assembly GCF_041138505.1 of Cibotium barometz. Taxonomy (NCBI): domain Eukaryota; kingdom Viridiplantae; phylum Streptophyta; class Polypodiopsida; order Cyatheales; family Cibotiaceae; genus Cibotium; species Cibotium barometz. The sequence continues at coordinate 41,948,372 of NC_141049.1, forward strand.
GATCATGATCAACAAGTATTCAACAAGTCACAAAGTAGTCAATAAGTACTCACAAATAGTAATCAAGTATTTGCAAGACTAACACAACTCTTCTTAGTTGTAAGTAAAAACACTATTACTTGACACAAACATGGAAAAAATGATCACAAGCTTTTAGAGTTGCAGACTGCTATTTTGAATTGAGATCTGTCATAAAGAAATCACAAAAAAGGCACTCACAAAGTAGTTAAATAGTAGACATTACTCTATATACACCAAAATGTAGTATCTAGAGTACGAAGGTGCATTGAAAGTATTATGTAGACTAGTTGAACGATACATAAGTAAGCTTAGTTGAAAGTAGTATGTAGACTAGTTGAACCACACATAAGTAAGATTTATATTGCTAAAATCACTCAAAATTAGACCATGAAGAACATAATTGTAATAAATGTGCTGCATTATATTGATTGGTGGGTAAGTGTACAAGAACAAAATCAAAGGTGGTGAAAATGTGTGGTGGTTGGCATCGACACCATAGAGGTCTCTGGGCAGGGGTTAACATTCCCCCTTCCTGATGTAGATTCCGTCCTCAAAATATGTCGATGAAGATGCGAGGCTAATATTGGATGCATGTTGGTGTTAGAAATGTCGGAGGTCTTGTAAGGTCTGCAAGGCAACATGATACAACAACAAGTAAGGTGCTCTTGTGGAAAATAATTTAAATTGAAGCATAATGCAAACACCTAATCAAGTAGTGAGGAAAGATTTTTGCGAACTAGTCAAATGTTTCTTAGTTAAGACAAGGGTAATATTAAGGTTGGTCCAAATTTGATATAAACTAAGATGGAGCAAAAAGAATGCCTTGGATTATGACCCTAGTCTCTACACACACTCACTTTGGTGAAACCACCTCTAGCTATTATCTAGTCTCGTAACTAAAACTACTAATATAAGTGATTATTACATGCTTCGCCTCTTTTTTTTTAAAAAAATAAGAAGATAAAAATGTAAAACTAGGGCACCACCCTGTAGAGGCCCAAGCAATGGCCTAGAGACCTCATACAAGAGTATCTAAGAACCTCTATGTACCTCTACATCGATGGTTTTTTAAAAAAAAGTTCTTTATTGAGATAAGTTTTTAGCCACAAAGTCCCATCCCATGGAGATCAAGGCTACGGTCCCCCAAGGCTCCATCATTAAGAGCCAAAAGTCCTACGTAGATCTCACATGGAGATGGTTATCTTCTTGTGTTTTTTTAAAATAGTTTTTTTGGTTTGTTGTTTGTTTTTTGTTTAAACTAGTTTCACTTTTACAATTCACCTAGAAGGCTCTATTCTAACTAAAGAGGGCACAATAAAGAAGGTGGAGTACTTGGCATACTTTTAAGGTCGATCTCAGAAAGGATTTAACTAGGACCAAATCTTGAATGGTTATCCAAGTAATAACTAGAAAAGTGATAGACCAGACATAGAATGATGCAAGACAACACTCAAATAAACACTAAATGGATAATCACAAAAAACTTAAAATTAAAAACAATAGCAATAGGTGAGGATGGGTTTAGAATACACTTGGGAAAGTGGAAAAATCCAGTTCATATCGAGGTTACACGTCCAATGTAAGTTGTAAATCTGGATTTGGTTTGCATGATTGCACCTCAATAACCTATAAATCAAACTTATCTAGCAAGCTCATCATCAGATAACCATAGCTCATAAGCATGCTTCGATTCGACATCACTAAGTTGATTTTCCCCCTCACTTGGGTTTGCTTCTAATTTATATGTCTCCTCTGGTAACGAGGTAATGTTCTAATTATATTCTCACTGTGATATGGCATGGGTACTATAGGTAAGTGAGCTAAGTAGCTACTGTTAGCTAAGCTGTGTCTAGGAAATCACCCACCATGCTCTAGAAGGAATAAGGAGTCGGTAACATTATTTCATAGAATGACGATGTAAGTCCATAAGTTTTTTCCCTCCTCCCCTGCTCTACAAGCTCTTCCTGTGCATTTCTTACTTGATAGGGTCCTCCCATTGGGTAAAGTACACTCACATAATCATATCATTGTGGTGTATCTCCCTACCATTGACTACAATAGTCATGTCCCATAGTGCCTAAAATAGGCTCTACATTGCTAGCATAAGTAGGACGCTACGTACAACATGTGATGCTCAAGGGTAAAACATGGTGAAAGGGGATGAAACTGTAGGTAAAACAGGTCCACAAAGGTGGCTCTACAATATCTCTCCCCTAGTGGTGCATAAAAATAGTGTGAGTGGGTTTGGAAAGGAGGAATACTTAGCTATCTTGATAGTACCATCCCAAACAATCCGGGTCCAGGTCACTCGTATCAATCCATAAAAATTGCATGCTCACGGCCTATAGTCATAGTAGAGTCGCATTTCCTTCTCTTTATTTGACTTGTGCTCTTTCTCATCATATTTTTTCAAATAAATTTTTATGGTTAGTTGGATTTTTAGCATGTGTATAGGTGCTATATTGTTGTATGTGTTGGTGCAAGCTATATTGTCATGGGTTAGCTTTTTCCAATAGGCTCCCTCTTGATATGGACATGAACTTTGTCAAGGAGAAAAAAGTGTAGGGTAAAAGTAATGATATTAGCATAAGTCCCCCCTTCTTGCTTTCTATCATACCTTGATCTCGTGGAAGGTAGTGTAGATTTTTTGTAACTATCCCTTCCAACTATGCTCTATCAATGTTTGTTGGCTAGGAGTGCCCTTTGTTACTTGTCATGGCATGTCAATTTTGAGCTTTAATGGTAGTAAAGGGCTCTCATTATGACCGGATGGAACTTATAGGTTTTCCCTCATAGATGAGCAATGGAGTTGACACTTGCAGCAAGGAAGTTTGTACTTGTGTAGTGGGTTGCTTATAGGGAAATCAATGGGGTTGGGGCTTCAATAGCTAATAATGGTTTTGTAACATTTTGTGACGTAGAAGCTTCACCATCAATCACCATGTCTCGTGTGATATTAGGGTTTCTCTTTGGGATGCAGACTTGTTTGGGGGCATTGGTGGTGAAGGTTATCAATTTCACTGATGAGGAGATTTGGGAATTTATAAGTGAAGGTGGCAGTGAGACTAGTATACATTTATGTTTTGGTATCCAAATACAATGGTTACCCTCGTAGTATACCTTTATGTTTTGGTTTCCAAATATAGTGGTTACCCTCGTAGTATCCTTGAGCTTTCAATAAATCTTTGGGTATCCATTTTGGGGTAGCTTGTAATTTGAACTTCTTGCATTGATTATTGTGTTGAGACCCTCTTTGATTCGTTGGTTGAGGTGGTACAGATGGAGATTTTTTGGGAGCCCATTTCAAGGTATATTTGGGTTGCCACTTTTTTCTAGCACGTTGTATCTAGTCATCCTTTTGACATGCAAGTGTTTGCCGTGTGGGGGTAAAAGAATCAGGAGTTCCTTGAACAGTGGACGCTGAAGTGGAGGGGGTCTCCTTGGATTTTGTGGATGTTGAAGCCTCCTCCTTGACTCTTGATAATACTGAGAGGAGGAAGGGGTTTATGAGTAGAATGTTCATTCATGGCTTCACCCACAGAGACACACCTTGTTGACCAATCAATCATACATCCAATAGCTTTCATTCATGCGCGACCAAGTATTACCAGTTCAGGTAATGTTCTTGTAGGCATAACTAGAAAGTCTACCACTAGGTACTTGTTGCCATCATAGTATGTCTCTATTTATAGTACCCCAAGAACCTTTCCTACCATGGATACCTTTCACTCTTAAAGAGGTATCTACGAGTTGGGGTTTTCCCCTAGCTCCATGCATTGAAGGAAATTAGATTGTGACTAGCCCTCGTATCAAACAATGCATTATAAAGCACTTTACCATAATGGATAGGCAATTGAATGGATTTTTGTAGAGGTGCTATGTGCTCCTTTGTGTCTCCTTAAACCTCTCCCACAATGCATTATAAAGCACTTTACCATAATGGATAGGCAATTGAATGGATTTTTGTAGAGGTGCTATATGCTCCTTTGTGTCTCCTTAAACCTCTCCCACAAAGGCTTGTGTGGTTCCAAAGATAGCTTCTTGTCATTGTTGTTGTCAGATTTGCCTTTCTTTAGCCTCCTGTCGAGCTTGAGCTTTCTTTAGTTTCGCCTTTTCCTTGGCAGCCTTCTTATCATGTGTAACCCCTGCAAGGCTTCCTTGGTAAGAGGACCATAATACTTTTTGAATTTACTACCATTAAGGAAGCCGACGGTTTTGACCTCGTCAAGGGTTTCAACACGTGTTATTTCATAGACTCAAAGTGGTCCTTTATCGGTATGTTTTAGTTTCTTCTTTTCGTTTGTGGACTTTGTACATAAGTACAAGGTCTCCCTCCTTGATTTCCTTATCCTTGAGATTATTATCAAACCACTTTTTTCGTTGATCCTTTTCTGTTAACATGTTCTACACAATAATTTGTTTTTCTTTCTCAAGTTGTTCAAGAATGAATAGCCAATCGCCAACACGTTACCCTCGAGCCTCTCAGTCTCACTGCCACCCTTAAGTTGGGTATGATGAATTCCCAGGGCATTGTACCCTCAACCCCATATACCATCTTAAATGGAATTTCCAATCATTGTGTCAAGCTTTAACAGTTTTTGTTAATATGAAAATGAGGACTTTGTTGATGCTCTCAACTTGACCATTTTCTTGCGGGTAGTAAGGTGTGGACTTATAGTGTGAGATCATTAACGTTGTGGTGAGCTGCACTTTTTTCGTTGATCCTTTTCTGTTAACATGTTCTACACAATAATTTGTCTTTCTTTCTCCAGTTGTTCAAGAATGAATAGCCAATTGCCAACACGTTGCCCTTAAGTCTCTTAGTCTCACTACCACCCTCCTTAAGCTGGGTATTATGAATTCCTAGGGCATTATACCCTCAACCCCGTATACCATCTTAAATGGAATTTCCAATCATTGTGTCAAGCTTCAACAATTTTTGTTAATATAAAAATGAGGACTTTGTTGGTGCTCTTAACTTGATCATTTTCTTTGTGGGTAGTAAGGTGTGGACTTATAGTGTGAGATCATGAACATTGTGGTGATCTGCCGTCCAGATTACATCATTTATAAAGTGTTTCCCTTGGTCACTCACCAGCTCAAAAGGAAAACCAAAGCGGTTAATGATGTTCTCATAGAGAAACTTAGCAGTCACCTTCGCATCCACTTTTTGTGAAGCTCTTGCTTCAGCCCATTTGGTTATGGCAACAAAGATGAAGCATGCTTGTGTGCCATGTGTAGCAAGACTAATAGGGCTAATGAAATCTAAGCCCCATTGTTTAAAAGGTTGGTTAACTTTGATAGGATGTAGTGGCATGATGTCCTTCTTCTGTGGCTTTGCAGAGCATTAGCACTCATCATATCCTTTGACAAATAGTGCATAATCTTTGAAGAGCATGGGCCACTGATACCTCGATTGGAGTATTTTTCTTGCTTGGCATTGCCTCCGTGAAGTGTCCTTTAACAACCCATTGGTGTGCTTGCTCAATGATGTATAAGTATTCATCCTCCCTAGGGCAGCGTCTTAATATGTCATCCTTACCACATCTATAAAGAGTTCCAGGAATCAATTAGTGAGGTTTTTCTTCTTTAAGCAACTTAAGTGCTAGATCTTTCCTTAACTTTTTCACCTTTGGAAAACTATTAGCTAGAAAGTTAATGATTCTCTCACTCCACTTTGGTATAGCCTCGTTCGGTAGATCATCATCTATTCTAGTTGGTGCTTCACCATTATATACACGAGATAGATGATCAGCCATGAGATGTTTCTTGCTAGGCCGCACCACCATTGTGAAATTAAATTCTAGAAGAATCAACAACCACCTAATGATTCTTCTTGTGGAGCATAGTTTGTTGACAAGGTATAGCAAGGCTTGATGATCAACATAGAAAACAAATTTATTAGCTAGAAGGTAATGTGAAAATTTCCTTATACCATTCCTAAACCCTCGTGCTCTGTGGTGGTATAATTCATCTCAGCCTTACATAACTGTTGACTCCCAGAACTTATAGGGTAGTCCAGTTTGTATTCACATGGCTGGGCTAGGATACATCCAATTGCAAAGTTAGAAGTATCAATATGCACATGGAAGATAACATCCTAGTTTGGCACTTGTAGTATGGGAGCACTAGCCAAAGCTTGCTTTAACATATCATAGGCTTGTGGGTATTCTTCTGTCCACTCAAATATAATGAGAAGCTTGTACAAGGGACGTGCAGTCTTGGCATAGAAGAGGATGAATCACCTACAGTAGCCTACATGTCCCATAAAAATTTGGACTCCCTTATCGTTGGTGGGGGTAATTCTAAGATAATTTTGATTTTACTCTCATATGTGGAAATCCCATTTTTGAACACTATATGTCCTAAGATGACACCGTGTTTAACCCAAAATTAGCATTTGAATGGGTTTAGAGATAGGCAATAAAGTCTGCATCATATTGTTCAAATACCTTTCGTAAATAGGATAAATGCTCTTTTCATGACAAATGAATGCATAAATCATCTAAGAAAGCTTCAAGAAACTTCCTTAGAAAATTTGTAAAGGTAGTATTTATAAGCTGTTGAAATGTGGCCAGTGCATTTGTTAAGCTAAATGGCATAACTCTATAAGCATAGACACCATGTTTTGTAATAAAAGCAGTTTTTGCTTGATCCTCTAGAGCAATTGAAATTTAGTTATATCCTGAATACCCATCCAAGAAGCTATATGCTTCCTTTCTAGCTACTCATTTGAGTACGTGTTTTGAATAAGGCAAGGGGTAATGATATCGTCTTGTTTATGTGTTCAACTTTTGGAGATCGACACATACTTGTAATCTTCCATTCTTTTTTGGCAGCACAACCACAATGGGTGACACCCAGTTCGAATGTTCAATTTCATAGACGAATCCACATTCGATGAGCTTATCTATCTGCACCCCCTAGAGGGAACGAGAAGGGATTTCTCGGAGAACATTTTCCCATATGAGCATTTGATAGTATAGGTCTAAGGCTTCTTTAACAATGTTAGCATACTTTGGATTCATTGGATAAGGTTGTTGATGGTGCACAAGTTTAGCGTTTGGTACCATGAGGATTGTGTGTTGCATAACCTCAGCCAGAGGTAGTCCTTTCATATCATGGTAAGTCTATGTGAAGAAATCCTTATATTATTTGAGGAGATCAATAAGTTCAACTTCCTGATTCAGAGTGACGTCTTTTGCTATAAAGGCTTGCTTAGGGTCTTCCCTAGGTTTAGCCAAGTCTAGTTGTTTTACTTCAATAGGACCATTATAAAATCCTCCTACCTCACTTGTAGGTTTATGTGTGGCATTATTAAACACTAACTTGCAGTCCCCAATTGTAAAAGATTTATAATGCTTGGGGGTAGGGTACAAGTTAGGTGTTGGATCTTGATTTTCGTTAGCTGGCTTAGCTGCAGCTTTTGCTTCCCTCTCTCTCTGGGCCAACTCCTTATTATTTTTCCACCTCACAAAACGATTAAGTTTTGGTTCATCCGTGGCATCGATTTTGGCTATCAACTTAGTGGAAGGAGGTTATTCCTCTCCCCATTTGTCAATAAACTTGCAATGTGCATCGAATGCACTAACATATTATAGCCATTGGGTAGTAGTTATCCTCTTTTGTAGCCTTCTATGATGATTGGCTGCATAGCATTTACATCTCTACCATCTTCGGAACTTCATCCTTTTCTTCGTATTGGTAATCTGTAGTATTAGATTCGAAGCTACTCCTTGCAGTTTCTTTCGATGTTATCAGATTCGGAGCTACTCCTTGCAATTCCTTTAATGTTATTAGCTCTATTTTGCTTGTGGTAATTGAGGGATTGGTGTCGCTTTCAGTCTTTGTTTCAAACTCCTCATCATCACTATTGGTTCTTACGCTGGATTCATCCCATAAGGACTTAAGTTCACTATAACTAATCCCCACAACATCAAAAGATAGAGCATGAATCATTCATAGTAGTGGCACAACCTTAGGGAGATCCTCTAGTTCCCAGGCTATCGATTGTGGCCATCATATGTATCTAGTTTAGATCATCTTCATACTCAATAGCTTGTTTGTCAGCATCCTTGTGGGCTAGATCCTTCCATGCATGAATAAGTGGTGGTGTCTGAACGGTTTTCAAAAAGTCCTCCACTAGGATGTACATGGCTAGTTACAAAGCTCAACCCTAATGATGGAATCATTGAATTGGAGGTAGACATGGTTCTTAGACCAGTTATGTACCATCTTTGCCTCTCTCATGAACAGGCGTCCTAAGATCATTTCATATGATTCGGGTTGTTTGGAAAAGTCCATAAGATCATTTCATATGATTGGAGGTAGACATGGATCTTAGACCAATCATGTACCATCTTTTCCTCTCTCATGAAATAGCCATCCTAAGATCATTTCATATGAATCGGGTTGTTTGGAAAATTCCATAACAATGGAGGTATGTTTAACTCAATGTTTGAGAACCTTAATCTTTAATTCTCATAGAATCCCAATAGGTTTGGTGACAGTTCCATCAGCCATCTTGACAATAATGTTTCAAACTTCTAAACGTGGCTTGGCCATCTTCTCCCAACATTTCTTGGTGATTATGCTCACTCCTGCACCACCATCTAGGACTCCCATTACTGTGATTCCCTTGGCGATGATTGGTAGTAGTGTGTTAGACTCATCACCTTCAAAGTATTGTCCCAGTTTGTTAAGTACAATTTTAACCATAGATTTGGTATGTTCTTCTTCCATTGGGACTATTGATTTGGATACAACTCAAGGTGTCTCCATTGTATAATGGGGTGTGCCTTATGCATGTCAACAAATGGCTATTTTTTGACATTGAGTTATCCATTGAGGAGAGCTCTCATCACTTCAAACAATTCAAGATCTCCACTCAATCAGGTGGTTATAGTTGTACTGGTTTGTGAGGCCATAAAGTCTAACAATTTGGGGATAATTAGTGGTGCATTCATGACCTCCTTTCCATAAATAGGTTTCGGTGAGACTGAAAAATCCATCTCCGAGATGAGGTCAAGGTTTCCATATGGTAGATGTCCCTTGAATCAATCAAGGATCAAACTATGAGAGGTGGAGGCCTCGGTCTCTTCCATGATGACACTCGGCACATGTAGAGGTTTGCGAATCTCAATAGTAGACATCAGGGTACTAGGGTGTATAGTATCAAAGACTCTCACTTGCTTGTGTTTTGGTTCAAGCTTCTCTTGTATTTTTGTAACTAAATCACTAAATTCTTGGAGTTTCTCAATCTTCTTTTAAGAGTCAGGATAAGAGCCAAGTTTTTTCATGTGTGATCTAGTTTCAGGAATTACAGGATCTTGTGGGTTATCCTTCCATGTGCTCTTAGTTTTGGAGAGTATTTCCCTACCCTGTTCAGAATCGGCCTTTGTGTCCAAGGAGTTCGAATCCTCATCTAGGTCCCTAATGAATACTGGCTCTTGAGGCATCCCAAGATTTGTCTTTTTGGTTTCCTTCATTTTTCCATTCTTAACCAACTTTTTTCTCATGTTTACCTTCTTCTTCTTAGATTAAGGCCACAGATCGTTACTCGAGAACATGTTGTTTTTGGGCTTGTAGATGGGTGATAGTATTCAAAGGTGTGTGATCTAGATTTTTTAGGATCTGCCTTTGAGTTTGATTACTTACCCCAATCATGTTTAGGGGTGTGATAATGGGTCCTGTCTGTGGGCTTGTCATCACAATCTTGTTGAGACAGTCCTTAATCCAATGACCTATGCCACAATAGGTACAAGTAGCCAGTGGCATGCTTGAGGGAAATGCTTGGTTGAGTTGAGGAAACTTCAGAGGGCATTCCGAAACTCGATGGGGACCTTGAAAGTGGTAACATTGAAGATGAATTCTTCTAGATATGGCGTTAATGTCTTGGCTCCTTCCCATCGCAGTTGGTAAACTCGCTTGACTCCCCCTCTTCTATCCACATAATAGTTAGGAGGATGAAGCTCTGTGGGGTTCTCAAAGAGGTGGGGGTGGGTTTGACATCCACCTCATATTCTTGGTAATCCATAGGCTCCTTGAAGCTTACTTGATTAAGAAGTGCACCCTTGGTGGAGGTGGTTGCGGTCCCAAGATTGGTGGAGGTAATGTCACATTGGGTGCATGGTGTATGCCCTTTGATAGGATTTGTTGCGTGGGATGTTCAACCATTGCTTGATTTGTTACAAGACCAAGGGCTAGCATTTGTTGTGGTGCCAAAAATGTTAGCTATGGTCTAGTTGTATTGGCAATAGCCTGTAGGCATGTTTGAAAATCTCGGGCTTCGTGAACACCACAGTGACCATTGTAAAAACGAGCTCTTAAAATTGCACATTTGCTTCTACTGATATGTCCTTGATGGCAAATGGATCACAAATGCAGCTCTCTCCTTGGGTACATATACACATTGTCCAAAGCTTTGGTAGCCTTCATTTCCCCTTGGAGGGATTTTGAGAAGTCAGCCCGTCATTTCCACTAAAGTATTACCTTTAGCTATAGGTTTTGTAGTGGTGGGGCTACAATCGTTGACTGCTCTGTTGATGTAACAGACTTAGCATCTAAGTCTGTTGATGTAATAGACTTAGAATCTAAAGCTCTTACTCTATTTATCATCAAGTTATCCTCAAGTTGGATGGCATTAGCCATGATGTCCTCCTAGGTGGTGATACCTCTAATGACCAAACCATTATGGATATGTTCATGTTTAAGCCCGTGGATAAATCAATCAAGCAGTTGATTGTTGGAAAAGTGCTCATGTAGGCATAGCAAGAGTTTAAATGCTTAAGATAACTAATTAAATCTCTCACTAACTCATCTTCTTCTCTCTTAGCTTTCTGCAATTGTGAAGCCACACTCCACAAAGCTCCCTCATGCACAAACTGCTTTAGGAATAGCCTTCGAAGCCCAGTAAAGTTTAGACGTTCTTCAACTCTCAGAGTACGATATTAATCACCAGCCTTGCCATCTAGTGTAAGGCTAAATGCATTTGTCTTTGCAAGCTCAATTTTTATCACCTAAGGCCTCCCAAACTTGTTCGAAGACCTCGAGGTGTCTTCTAGGATCTCCCTCTCCATTGAACTTGTGCATAAGCTTTGCGATTCGTGCAGCCTTTCCAGAGCTACTCCATATGTTATCTCTTATAATGGTCCTATACTTTCAACCATAGTTCTCCCCAATTCTTACACAAAGGCTACTAGATCAACTGTTGGAAGGATTTCTGCTATAGGTATTGGTACAATAAGGGCAACATGTGGTATGACGAGTGCTTCCAGTGAGCGTAACGGCATGAATCTTGAAGGAGTAACATGAGTCTGATAGGTGGGGGTCATACAGGAATTCCCATAGGTACTGATGGCATATGAGCCAAGGGCACCACTGGTTTAGTCATTTGTGAGGATGCCCCCCTTGCTCTAGGGTGTGCACTGGCAAAGTAGAGGAAGATGCAAGGAATCAAGGATCTTGGGTGAAGGTTCCTCCTTGTGCGGCCCTAGCCGATGAGGTGGATCTGTTCACTAGGCCTGGAGCCATTGTTATAGGGAGTGCTGCAACCATGGTTGCCATAGTTGTAACCGAGGGCATAAAACTAATGGGCAATCTTGCATGGTTGGTCATTAGGTAGTGTCGTTTTATGAGTAGTGTAGAACACATTACCACAGAATCTGAAATTGTGCTAACAACATCTTGGGTTGGTACCTCTCTACTATGGTCGTAGAATGTGAAGTCTATGCTTGTAGATTCTTGGAGTCTTGTGTAGCCTAGAGGAACCATAGTAGGAGGAGTCGCGGGGCTTGGCCCATCGTGTAGCCAGGTGGTACTACAAAAGTAGGATCCACTGGACTCATAGGAGGTGTTACCATTTTGCTAATCATGGGCATTCTTGCTTTGGATGTCCCGACTTGCACCATAGGTCTTTGGATCCTTTCATGTTTAATGATCCTATATATGCAATCGCAGATACCTTGCAATCGTTCCTCCATTATTGTGGCCCCAAATATTGATTAGATAATCCCTTCCCAACAACTAACACCATAATCTTGGCCACTAGGCAAAATCCAAAAGAGTCTCTGTTGATGCGTAATACTCCTGATCATTTTTTAGAAGAAGTTGATCCAAGATTTTCAAGCCTAACTCTTTCCTTGAGGTAGATGCAATGTTATTGCTTGTGTCGAGACTGTCGGCACTACTTGCGCAGTCCTGGCTTGGAACTCAATTTGGGCATACTGAGTTGTTTGGGCCATTACTCATTTGCTGTACCAGTTCTTCCTTTTCTCTAGTAGCCTAGATTAGTGTCTCTACTACTTGCACTTCTTCTAATGTTCTACCATCAGGAATAAGCACTTATTCAGGGGGTGGTTTGATAGTCATAGTTTCCAACAGGTGCAACATGAGCCATGAGCTGTATGGACAAGTATATCAACCTGAATTCTCCCTGCTTATAAATGATGAGAGTATAGCAAGTGTATATCTAGAGTTTACCTCAACTCCATCATGGGGTTTATGTGTAGTAAGATCTGGTTTAGAGGTAGTGGTTGAGGCCAAAGGTAGCTAGCTACGCTGTCAAAAAGACTGGTAGCTTCCTTAATTGGTGAGGCCTGGTTAGGGTTCTCACTTCTTAGGACTAGGGATCCTTCCATTGACTTGGCCCTTAGTGCAAGTCCTTGTACAATGCTAAACTGGGTTCCGACCGAAGGTCGAGCCTAGTGTAGGTAGGTACGGACCTAGCTCGATAAATGTGCTATCGTCTAAATAGGCCTCTAATACATGCCCATATCGTAGGTGCATGCGAATATGGGGTATTTGAAGGCCTTATGAATGCCCTGGATAAGTTTGAGAATTTTGGATTTTTTTTAAAATTATTTTTTTGGAAATAGTTTTGGACTGTCCAAAGTTTTTTTGAAACACGTTTTTGGTGTTTCTTAACCCATCTGGCACAAAAAATAGTGTGCTTTTTTGGGTTAGTCAAGCGCTAGCTCCCATAGTTAAGCTCAACTATGTAAAATTTAAATTTTTGGGGTGTTACACAAGTTGTGTCAACACGATCATAAAACAGCTTAAAATATATATTAGGAAAACTTGTTCGTGCACTTTCCAAAAAATTTCTATATTTTTTTGGGCCCCCTCGACCTTTTACCATTTCCCTTTTGTCCTTTTACCTTTATTTATTTATTTTTTACTTTTTACGTTTTTGGTTTACGGTTTATATTTATCCACCAAAAAAGAGTATTCTTGGAATCTTTGATTTGTGCCTGCACACATTATATGCATCCAGCCACTCAAAACTTATGAGAAAATGGGTATTGACAGGATTTTGGACTTTTTGGCTAGTGGCCTAAAAGCACATGTTTTTCAATTTCTATAATTTTTGCATTTTCAATGAATTATGTAATTTGTGTATTTAGGTTAACACTACTCCAACCTATCATTACAAGTTCAATTTTGGTTTTTCTACATCTTGTTTTTCTCTCCTTTTTAAATTTGAAAAGAAAAAAACAATCAATTGAACATGAAATTGACAAAATCGGGTTAAATAGACCATAAAATTGATTTCCTAACACAGTATTTATCCCAATTTGGACTCCTCATGTAGAGAAATCATGATAAAAATAAAAATTAGGGGAGGATTTGCAACACACCTGGAAAGCCCTTGCATCATAGAAAGAGTGCAGGAACAAACCAATGTCATGGGGCTTTGCCCAACCACACTCATGAGCATAAAACAGAGCTTCTATGATCTAGCTCACAATTACATGGGCAAGGTGTGTCACTCACCTCGTAAATACTTGTGCTCGGGATTCTTGTAGAAGAAGACAATATTGCCACACAACCGCACTCCCACCACCACCGCCGTCGCACTCCAAAGGAAGCTCAACCGTCCTCATAGCTTACTCTCTCATACTCAGTCTCTCATGTCATGCAAGCAATAGCACATAAGATAGTGGATAGAGAAGAAGAGCACTCTATTGAATTAGCATAAAAGAGTGAGTCATGAGAGTTATAATTTAGGTTTTGTAGGTGACCTCTAGGATTCACACTCTTGGATGGCCAAAGTTAAAAGTATGGTCCTCAGGCTCATTTGTCCACTCTAGCTAGTGTAAACACCTATTCTAAAGCTAGCACTCCCACCTATTCTAAAGCTAGCACTCCCACCTAAAATCCCATGGTGCGCCTTTAATATACAAGCAGTGAGCACACATGTAAAATATACAAAACATGGTTTTTAAGTGAATTCTGCACATTCCGACGCGGCCTGTGGCCCAAAGGTGGTGAAAATGATGTGGTGGCCAGCATAGAGGCCTTTGGCAAGGGGTAACAACCGATTTCACAAATCCACTCATAGAGCACGAAGAGGTATGCATTCTAATAAGGAAAGCACCTCGGCTCGGGTCCTAGCATTGCAAAGTTCACAGAGAGGAACACGATTTGATAGTGCTACTACATCTCCTAGTCCAACAACCATAAGAAAATTAGTTAAAGATATAGTTGTTGGCAGGCACACCAATGCATTATGTTCCCAATGTAGTAGCATGAAAATGCCACCCAATAACAATAGAATATGGTAATAGCTTTCATCGGCTAGAGTACATGATCGAGAATAAACCTTGAAATGTTTGTTGGTTGACTGTGAAGGTAAAGAAACAGTGTAGACACACCAATGCATCATGTTCCCAATGTAGTAGTGAGACAACAAGATAGTATCGTGAAAACTCAAACCATCACAATAGAAGATAATAATAGCTCTCATCGGCTAGAGTACATGATAGAGAATCAACCTCAAAATGTTCGTTGGTCGATCGTTAAGGTAATGAGAATGCAAATTAGCGTGCTGAATTGGACTAAGGTATTTGAAGGGTCAGAGAGGTTGAGCTTCATGATACCATGTGGGCAATCCACCAATGCACGTATTAACAATAGAGTTGCATGCTAAGCATGTTTAGGGGGGGAAATGGGTAAGTGCAAGAACCCATCAAGCAGTCAAGAAAAGGAGTTTTGACACACTGAGCTTCTATGGATTGCATGAATGGAATGGTGGGACACAACGGTGACAGTTCATGTGGTTTTGCAATAGTAGTATGAACCGCATGTGAAAAATCTGCACAACGATACAAAATTCTCCAATGAGGCTACCTTCCATGTGGCTAGTACTATAAAGAGAACTGATCTAACAGAGATAGAGGCAGCCGCACTAGAGAGGGCATGTTGAAGATGGAAAACTATTGAGAAATGTGGTGCCATTGAGTACAAGAAAGGGGTAGTGAGTGAAAATAAGTAGCCAAGCATAGCATGTAGCCACATGAGAAAAGGAAATTATCCCACATTGATGTATAAGCCCAAGAGTGTGCCTCCTCATATAAAAGGGGGCCATTTCAAGAAATGAATCATATCACTTGCACTATCTCAAGTCTCTTTATGTATCCAAGCTAATTCATCTTGGTGTCTAATTATACTTGAGTGCATCTTAATTTAGCACACACTCATGATGAGTTTTCTTCATTTCTATCCACCTTAGATTAGTGTTGTTATTAGTGTAGGATTAGTGATTAGGTAGATATCTTATCATTAGGAGAGCTTGATCCATGATTCTTTTAACATGGTATGAGGGCTTGGTTTTGCTCTCCTGGCTTAGTTTAGTATATTTGCATATTATTAGCACTAATCTCTATCATTAGGGTTACCTTCTTGTGTAGTTAGGGGTTCTCAAGTTTCTCTTTATTTTCCCACATTTAAGGTTTCATTAGTGTAAGAGAGAGTATTCTTTGTGTAGAGCCAACAAAAGAGGATAAGCAAATCAATGCAATTCACAAGGAGGAGTGACTCAAAGAAATAGAGGAAAGAAGTGCTAATTCTATAGCGTAATCTAGGTGCAAAGGCACGGTTACAAGATAGCATCGCACTGGCTTGATTCAATCAGCACTGCATCAGACATACGTAGAGTAGTAGCTTGGCCTAAGCCAAAGCAACCCTCATCGTAAACACACAGAGGAAGAGGCAGGTTTCATAGTAGTAGTCAGCCAAAGGCGTAAACAAAGGCAAGACATCCACTCAGCCCCAGGCAAAGGACCTTATCAAAGGAATGCTGCACGGAACCTTGGCTACTACAAGATCATGTGCAACAACATCATATCCACAATACAACTCCAACTGTAAACCCCCAGAAGTCAGCATCTAGCCTGGTGTCGTGCGACAGCAAAAGAAATAAAAGCAATGGTTTTAGAAGATGAAAAGAAGCTACCTCTGCTGGGCAGAGGCCGAGCAAAAAGAAAAGACTGTAAATCAGTCTGCAAGTGTGCGACAACGAACGAGCTTTAGGGCCGGGGGGCTCTAAATTGGTTTGGATGCGGATAAGAGCTAGGGCGGTGAGACGGAAGGCGCTCCTCCGAGTAACAAAGCCATTAAGGAGGCGGTGCTAGAGAATCTGTAGGAAGCGGATGCATGAAGCACCATTGCACAGTAGAAGTCGGAAGTGAAGACCATCTCCTACACAGATTAACGGCCAGCTGACAACCACAAAAAAATAATAAAAAATAAAAAAACATATCTCTAAGCCTTCTCCTGTATAAGAGGTGGTTTACCCCCAAAAATCTGGGACAAAGAAATGCCATATACGTCGTCTTGGGTCTTGTCACCAATATGTGCAGTTTGGGCATCATCACATGTGTTAAAATATTCATATTGTAAAACTTATAGCATGCTTGCATCAAATACATCTTCGAAGTAACCAAGCCAAAGAGCCTTTGAGTTACCTAGCCAAGTTATAGAAATGAGAGGGGGTGAAAATATATTATAAAATTGGCATCTGACCACCTTGCTGTAGCCTGAGAAAATGGCACCAAGGGGGGGGGGTGAAAATATGTTGTAAAATTGGCATCTGACCACCTTGCACTAGCCTAAGAAAATGTCACCAAGGGGGGGTGTTGAGAAATGTGGTGCCATTGAGCACAAGGAAGAGGTAGGGAGTGAAAATAAGTAGCCAAGCAAGAGCAAAGCATAGCATGCAGCCACATGAGCAAAGGGAATTATCTCACATTCATGTACAAGCCCAAGGGTGTACCTCCTCATATAAAAGGGGGCATTTCAAGCAATAAATCATATTGCTTGCATTATCTCAAGGCTTTTTATGTATCTAAGCTAATTCATCTTGGTATTATTGCATCTTATCTTCGGGGGGTTCACCTAAAAATTTGTTAGTATAGCATGTGAGTTCAAATGAAGTGGTTTTTTAATTGAAAACTTTAAGGTAAATTTACAAGAATACATTTGTAGAAGGGATTTTTTAAATCAATTTTGAAAAAAACCCGTAAGTTCATAAAGAAAAGTGGGTCATTTTATTCATGAAAAAGTCACCACTAAGGGGTTTTTTAAATACCCCTTGAATGCACGCGATATATAGGGTTTCTTAGTAGTGCACCTCCCAAGATCTTATCCTTACGACTACAACGTCCCAAGATCTTATACTCTCGTCTGTCTGTCTTTCCCATTAGCTCTTGCTCTCCTTGCTTCCTTTTATATCCCCCTGGCATCGCTTTGTGACTCTCACTCTATCTTTGATCTCAAATCCCTAAACATCATGTCTAGCTCCCAACAATCACACAAGCCATCTCTATAATCTTGGCTAAGACGAAGGTGTAGATGAAAGACAATGAAAAAGTTGATCATGAAATCTTTAATCAAATGAAGAAGACTCTAGAAGCAAAGTTACTAAGGGAGAAAATGAATGGAGAAGGGACATTCGAAGAAGGAGACATTTATTAATGGAATTTAAAGTTGAGTACAACAGTAAGGACTTAGTGTGAAACTACATCAATGACAATGAAGAAACTGTCCTTTACCATGAGCTTGGAGAAAAGGTGGAAGAAAAAGAAGAGTAGAAGGAACATGTTTAGATGTACTACTATAAATTGAAATAAAAAAAGACACCTTCCTCCCTTGATTTTACTATCACAATGGAGGAGATGAGTATTTGCATAA